>NC_073303.1:245760571-245840672 GCF_027595985.1 Sorex araneus
AAGAAGAAGAAGAAGAAGAAGAAGAAGAAGAAGAAGAAGAAGAAGAAGAAGAAGAAGAAGAAGAAGAAGAAGAAGAGGCAGATAGGCAGACTGGGGAAACTGGGAACATTGGTGGTGGGAACTGTACGCTAGTAAAGGGATGGGTGATAGAATATTGTATGACTGAAACCCAATTATGAACAACTTTGTAACATAGTGATTCAATTAAAACAAATATTTTAAAGGGGTAAAGGTCCCCTATTTATTTCCATTTGACTAAACACTTTATTTCCATTGACTAAACACTTTGGAATCTGTATTTATGGGCTTTGTTTTGAAAGAACTGATTATCAGGTACCGATTTCCTTCCCTTGCACAGTCCCACCTTCCCAACGTAGAATTCTACTGTGGCTTCGTTAACTCCCTCAGTGTCCACAATTAAGCCCTTTACACACTCACTTCCCTCTTTTTAGGACTTAACCAGGGACACCTTGGAACATTCCACCTCCTCTCCATCTTCAAAAGCCTCACCTACTCTTCCACACTGGCTAGTCCTCTCCTTCTGAACATCTTCAACATTCCACTGAAATGAGATATTTTCTGGTACATCATTTGCACGTAGAAGACTCGGTCATTTGAATTAAATTCCATCGTTCCTCTCCCTGTAGACCTTGGCTGCCTTGATGCAGGTACAGTACTATGCCCACAGCCTTCCTCACTGCAACTCCAGACTTAGTTTATATGGAACTAATGGTGAAGGAATATTGATTGCATGAAGAGATCAGAGAATACATTGTGAAAATAATGGTGATGAGAGAAAAAGAAAGAAGCAGGAACATACTAAGACAGGTCAGAGGACATGCTGAAAGGATAGTTCCAAATTCTTTTTTTTTAACTGATTCGCAGTTACAAAGCTGTTCATAATTGGGTTTCAGTCATACAATGTTCCAACATCAGTCCCTTCACCAGTGTATATCTCCCCACCACCAATGTCCCCAGTTTACCTCCTGCCACCACCCCCACCCACTTCTGTAGTAGGCACTTTTCTTTCTTTTTTGGGGTTTTTTTTTGGCTTTTTTATTTTTGGGTCACACCCAGTGATCAGGGGTTACTCCTGGCTTTGCACTCAGGAATTACTCCTGTGGTACTCTGGGGACCATATGGGATGCTGGGAATTGAACCCCGGTTGGCCATGTGCAAGGCAAACATCCTCCCTGATGTGCTATGGCTCCAGCCCCACAGGCACTTTTCTTCTCTCTCTGTCTCTCTGTTTCTCTCTGTCTCTGTGTCTCTCTATCTCTCACTGTATCTCTGTTTCTGTTTCTCTATCTCTCTGTCTCTCTGTCTGTCTCTCTATCTCTCTGTCTCTCTGACTATTTATCTCTTTCTGTCTCTCTATTTCTCTCTGTCTCTCTGTCTCTCTACTTCTCTGTCTCTCTCTGTTTGTCTCTGTCTCCCTATCTCTCTCATTCCTTTTTGGCATTATAGTTTGTAATACAGATACTGAGAGGTTATCATGTTGGGGCTGGACTGAGCTACCAGGGCGAGCCCATGTATACTGTACCGTGCTACGGACAGGAACATAGGGACCCATGAAAATGGGCGAGACTTCTCGTGTGTCCTGACTGGTTTGGATGAAGCTGAACATTTTCCCCCTTCAAGCTGCCTTCAGAAAAATAATTTCAGAATACTGAAAAGAGCAGTTTTTCCTTCTCTCACAGAAGCCTGGCTGGTCTTTGACATGCAGATGGTGTTAGCCAGGCCTGACCTTTGATATTGTAAATTGTAGATTTCAGGTGCAGGCCCAGCTTTGTCTTTGGGATGCAGATTTCAGGTGCCTGCCCAGTTTGTATTTGAAGTGGCAAGCACAGCCTAGTCTTTGGGATGTAAATCCAGGTGCCTGAAGAAGGTTTCAGTTTCGGTTTTGTATCTTTCCCTTCTCAGTTCTGTATTCTTTTCCCGAGGCTATAGGCCTACCCATACAAGGAAACAATATGTTTCCATTGTCTCAATGTTCTCCCTGTACCATTTTTTGATGCCTTTGGTGACGTCACTATATTGCGCCCTTTAGAGGTACCATGATCAATAAAAGGAGGTCCACGAGGCCTTCTGCCTTTGCTAAGAGCCAGAGCGAGCCTTAGTCCTCCAATCAGTGATTATTTCTTCCGCGTTCCTATCTCAGCGCCTCCGATTGCAGAACGTTCACGCAACATCTGGCCGCCCAACGTGTGGGGCCCGAAGGTAAGGACCGGTACGGGAGAAACCGAGAGGGATCACGTTGCACCGAGCTTGCATAGCCTCTCGGAGATTGGAGAAAAAGGGGTGATGGGCAATGTGCAGTTCTTTTTTGTCGCAGAGGGAGTTTTATTTTTATCTTGAAGTCTGACAAAAGCAGCTGGTCTGCCTTTGAAGGAGCAAGTAGTGCGACGCCTCCTTGAGAGGGTACATAAGTATTTAGAACTGTGGAAAAGAGGAGGAAAAGAAATGTCTCATGCCCATCAGAAAGGGGACTTGATCCCCGCAGAGGAATTGGACGCCTATGGTGTAATCACCATGGCCCTGATTTCTTTCCAGTCCGACACCAAGTCGGAAGAGGCTCCTCAGAGTGAGCCTGATTCTTTGTTCCCTGAGTGGATGGTGAGAGTTAATACAAAATACACGGCCAGCTGGAGGGTAGCTGGTCAGGGAGTGTGGGAGACGTCCCCACTGCCCTCGGGACACTCCAGAAACGGGGCACTGTTTGGTAGGACATCGTGGCCTGGCAGGAGTTAGCTGAACTCCTAGTTTTTAACCGGCCTAGTTTAAAACAAGAGCTTGTGTAAAACAGTGCAGAGATAAAATTTGTTAGGGTGTTTTCTTATGCTGCTATTTAAAACTTAAGTGAGTGCCAGTGACTTGTGTGTATGTATCTGAAAGTGTGTTTGTAGTGTGAAAATGTTAGTGTCCAGGTCTGGTGTGAAGATTTCATGATTTAAGGTAATTAAGAACTTTTTGAAATCAAGTATAGAATTGGCCAACATTTTGCCATCTTAAGTTTACAACAACTCATAACTTATTTGCCGGCTTTATAGTAACAAAAGCGCTTTTTTGACCCATTTTTAACAAGCAGGAAACTGGCTGGTCAGGCAGGGAAACGAGGAGCAATGTTCCCAATCGGCCGACGGGGCTTACTTTGCCCTGGGGACTGCCCTTCCTTTCTCAGTCTATCAGGTTTTTTCCCTGCCATTCTTGAAGGGTCAGATTGATCGATCAGGTATATATTTGTGCACATGCATGTGTGGTGTTTGTTGTCTTTCTGTCTGTCTGTGTTGAATACTCAAGTGTTAGAGTCAAGCTAAAATCAGAAGTAGAAATCCTTAAACCATCCAACAATTTAAAAAGTTTAGGTGTTTTTGGAACTTGTTAGACAAAGTTTTAAACAAAGATTAATAATCAGAATGTGGCGCCTACAGAGAAATTGAAATTCTCAATCTAAAATCTTATTGGAGAAACATTAATGCTTATTAATAGTTGAAATTCTTTTTAACTTAAGTGAAATAAGAGTTCAGGGAATTAAGGCCTTATCTTACAAGCCTCAGCCAACTTTAGTAAAGAATTTAGGCTGTTTTACATAAAATAGAGGCACAGACACCATCAGTAAACAAAAAGGTTTTATGTTTCCATAAACACTGGCAGTTCAAGTGTTTTCAGCATGTTTGTATTGTAGGATTGTATCTGGTGTACAAAGCTCATGATTTGAAATAACTAAGGTATAAGAACTATTGAAATTAAGCCAAAAGAGGTTTCCCTCATACTTTATAAAAATTGGTTTCAAGTTATTCTTATGCTACTATGTCTATATGTATTTTGTTTTATTTACATCTGCATTGCATTAGATTATTAAAATGAGAGTTGAAATAATAGTGTCACAAAAAAACAGGTTCAAAAGTTACTGATTTGGTTCAAAACATGAGTTCCTAAAGTTATAAGATTGGTTGCAAAAATTATTCTACCAGTGCTTTATTTGATCTAAGGTTTTGGTAGCTAAAATTTCTAGAGCTAATTAACAAAGTCAAATTGGATTAATCTCAGATATCAGCCTGATAGCCTGAAGCTGCTGAGAACCGCCCTTTTTTGTGCTTTAGTGATCTTGCAGGGGAAGAGAGGAAGTGGCCTCCTCCCACCTTTTTTTTTTTTTTTCTTATGTCCCCCTGCCTTTTCTCAGCCTTCTGATTTCAGTTTTGAAGTTAGGAAGTTAATATCTAAAGTGTTAAAAAGTTTTTAATGCTTTTCAAATTGGGTATATTCAAAAAAAGAAAATATGCATTTGTGGTAAAAGAGAATTTAAATTTTAAAAGTTTATCTCAAAAATTATGAAAAGAAATAGGAAATAAAACAGGAAATTGGAAAGAATATTTGGCTTTCATCTAAAACTTTGCTCCCTTTTTCTATATTGTGTAATTTTTTTTTCAAGGATTGTTTAAAATACAAGTCTAAAGTGCGCATATGGAGATTAAAATTATCCATTATATGGATGATATTCTAATTATTGCTGCACCTCAGACAAATTTGCAGAAGATTTATGAAACTGTAATTTATGAATTAGAGTCACGGGTTTAAAAATTGCACAGGATAAAATTCAACTCCAGGTTCCTTGGGAATTTTTAGGACAAATAATATGGGAAAGCAAAATTACACCCCAAAAGGTCCAAATTCAGAGAGATGAGTTAAAAACTTTAAATGATTTTCAGAAACTATTGGGAAATATAAATTGGTTACATCCTTCTTTAGGCATCCCAAACTATGCCTTAAAAAACTTGTTCCATACATTGGAAAATGATTCTTTTAAGAGTCCAAGGCAACTCAGCCTTGCAGCTGAATGTGAATTGGAATTAATTGAGGAAATTGTAAATAAGGCTCAACTAGATAGAATTGATTCTTTAGAAAATTTAAATCTGATAGTGTTGCACACTTAACATTCTCCCACTTTGATTCTGGAATAAGGAACTAATATTGTGGAGTGCAGTCTTTTTTAAAACATGCCTACTAAAAAATTGGCCACTTATTTGTATAAAATATTTCATATAATTCTTGAAGAAAAATAATTAGACAATAGGGAGTGATCTGCTGAAATTATGTCATTGACCAATGAACAAATCCAAGCACTATGGGAACTTGATTAGGATTAGCGAATTGCCTGCACTGATGATTTGGGCAAAAATTCATAACAGCCTTCCAAAGCAAAAGATGTTTCAATTTCTTAAATTTACTGATTGGATTTGGCCTAGCGTTATAAAAGTTGAACCTATTGAATCAGTGGTTACGTTTTTCAGATGCTAGCAAAGAAGGAAAGTCTACTTATACTGATGCAAAATGATAAATTCCTTATAATAGTATAGGACAAGCTATTATTGAAAGAGCAAATCGCTCACTTAAGGAAATGTTGCTTAAACAAAAAGGGGGAATATATACGGATTCTCCCAGATAGCAGTTATCCAGAGCACAGTTTTCTTTAAATTTTTTTTTAATTGCTCTGATAACATAACACCTGCAGAAAAACATCGGGAAGTTCAAAATAGCTCGAAAGAAGCAAGTTTTTTTTTTTTTTTTTTTGCTTTTTGGGTCACACCCGGCGATGCACAGGGGTCACTCCTGGCTCATGCACTCAGGAATCACCCCTGGCGGTGCTCAGGGGACCATATGGGATGCTGGGATTCGAACCCGGGTCGGCCGCGTGCAAGGCAAACGCCCTACCCGCTGTGCTATCACTCCAGCCCCAGAAAGAAGCAAGTTTTAATGCAAACAGAAATAACTGATAAAACTATTCAGAAATGTAAAATTCTTTATAGGGACCCAGTCTCTGAAAATTGGATACTAGGCCGGGCAGAAAGATGGGGGCGAGGTTTCGCTTTTATTTCCACAGAAAAAGAATGTTTCTGGTGTTCCACACACACAAAAAAAGGCTTAACTTTGTCCATGAATCTGATTAAGAAGAAACAGATGAATTGGCTATGAAAAAAGATGAAAAAATTCAGGATCAGTGATCTGAGTCTGGATTGGAATGCACTCACTCAACTTAAGAGGCCTTCCAACAACACAGCAAGAGGGGATTCCAACATGAGAAGATATTAAGGCCCTGACTAACAATGCTGAGAAGGTATTGTATGACACTAACACAAAGAAAACTCCTGAAGATTTCTTGTTACCTATCATATCTCTAATGAAATAATAAGTGCCTCTACTCAAAATCTAACCTATTGGGTTTGCCTTCCTAGTTTAACTTTATTGAGGGGTGTGTCTTGATAAGTTACCTTTTTAAAATAAGGAAATATTTTGGCTGCAAATATATCTATCTGGAGAGTATAGAAAAATTTATGTTATTAGATTTCTTGGAAAAATTGTAGAGGATTAGTTGCAAAATTTTATATTATGATTTTGTTAAAATTGATTGGAGCCCTAAAAGTTATGTTATTCGTACAGACAAAAGAGTAGAAATAAGCCTGGTATGGCAATTTAAAGATAATCAGTGTATGGATGCAATAGATTTTTTTTCTTACTGCATCATTTTAATTTGGATTTTTAAGGTAAATTTACTGATGTAAAATTGGCCTTGCTCTGTATGAGTATGCCTTATGGCAGGGAAACCAAACTAAGAATACTATTAACCTGATGTATTTCAACAGAAATTTAATCCTTTCTGTTTTAGCATGTGCGCCCTTTCCTTATGTGATATGAAGGAATGATTTCCTGTAGACAGTGTTCCATCTATACTTGTATTAACCAATCTATGAGATTCCTCGAGGAAGGAAGTTTTTATTTTTCAGAGCCTGAGTAGGTGTTTGAATGCTGGTGGCTTTTCATGGACCATGGGAGAAGAATCCAACGACTGAAGCGCGTTGTCAACTGATCATCTATCTTCTCTGATGGATCCAGAGATTTCTTAGCCTGCTCATTGCTGCTATCATGGGGATCATCACGACGACAACAACAATGGCTGTGGCAGACATAGCTCTGAAGCAAGGGACATAGACTGGTATTCGGCCAGAAATGGCGTGAGAATTCTGAAAAATTATGGACTGTTCAAAGATAAATGGACTCTGAACTGCAGTCTGAATTGGCTGATGTTCCTTGAACTGTTACTTTGCCTGGTGACTGGTCAGCGAGTCACCACTGTAAAATGTGATTGAAATATTGCTTTATTCTGTATAACATCTGTGTTGTATAATGTGACTAAATCCTCATTGGAAAAGGTTAAAATCATTTGTTAGCGCATAAAATACATATGAACAACTAAGATAATGGATTTGTAAACTCATGGTACCTGTAATAACTATTCTTTTGGTATTAGATTTTCAGAAAAAATGATAAAGCATTTTTTGACAAGTTAAGTTCTTTTAATTTAAGGAACTGCTGGGAAGATCTGTGAGAATAGGTGTTCTGCTCTTGTTATTGGCCATTTTGTGCCTAGCATTTTATTTTAAGGATAAGGGAAATGAAAGGCTGCTTGAATTGTTACGATGGTTAAAATCCATCATAAACAAAAAGGGGGAGATGTTGGGGCTGGACTGAGCTACCAGGGCGAGCCCATGTATACTGTACCGTGCTACGGACAGGAACATAGGGACCCATGAAAATGGGCGAGACTTCTCGTGTGTCCTGACTGGTTTGGATGAAGCTGAACATTTTCCCCCTTCAAGCTGCCTTCAGAAAAATAATTTCAGAATACTGAAAAGAGCAGTTTTTCCTTCTCTCACAGAAGCCTGGCTGGTCTTTGACATGCAGATGGTGTTAGCCAGGCCTGACCTTTGATATTGTAAATTGTAGATTTCAGGTGCAGGCCCAGCTTTGTCTTTGGGATGCAGATTTCAGGTGCCTGCCCAGTTTGTATTTGAAGTGGCAAGCACAGCCTAGTCTTTGGGATGTAAATCCAGGTGCCTGAAGAAGGTTTCAGTTTCGGTTTTGTATCTTTCCCTTCTCAGTTCTGTATTCTTTTCCCGAGGCTATAGGCCTACCCATACAAGGAAACAATATGTTTCCATTGTCTCAATGTTCTCCCTGTACCATTTTTTGATGCCTTTGGTGACGTCACTATATTGCGCCCTTTAGAGGTACCATGATCAATAAAAGGAGGTCCACGAGGCCTTCTGCCTTTGCTAAGAGCCAGAGCGAGCCTTAGTCCTCCAATCAGTGATTATTTCTTCCGCGTTCCTATCTCAGCGCCTCCGATTGCAGAACGTTCACGCAACATTATCATGTATATCCCTTTATCTACTTTCAATACTCAGTTCTTGTCCAGATATTTCCAAATTCTGAGTTTAGGATCCACTGAGAGTAGAAGGTAGGGTTTGTACTATTAGGATAAAATAAGTAAAATAATAAAATGCGAATGAAATTATTGAAGCTTATAATACAGTGAGTCTGTCCATTTCTGTATACATCTTTATGAATAGGGGTGTGTGTTTATGTGTGTGTGTGTGCATGCAAATGCACACTTTCTAGATGACAATGTAGAGATCCTGTCTTTTGGGAACAGAATGGGGAAATAACAGTTATGTTTGGAAAGAGCCAATTAGCAATGATACTAATGGCTAGAAATCATTCAGGAACTCCTCTGGGTTGTTATAAATTCCCCATAGACTTTCCCCTTTTTACTTAATATTATGGATGAGCTAGTTCTTTAGAATTATTACCATTTCGAGTCACCTTGGGTAATGGCCACTTGAAAATGTCAAATTAGATTAGCATGTCCTTCTCTCCCGGAAGGGAGCATAACATGATGCTTGCCATAACCATGCCACCGGACCCCACGCCAGGCTGTTTCACTCAGGGCACCCAGGAGTTGGGGTGGAGGGCAGGTGAGACTCCTCCCCGCCCCAAGGGACGCAGCCCCAGAAGCCAAGACCTCCAGAACTCAACCACTGCCATGCTCACGGCTGCTCTCCACACACTCAGGCTGGGCCTCACCCATGAGTGAGACTATTCCTGTACCATCCACGTGACACTTCATAGGACACTCCCTACCCATACTCCAAGAGGACCACACCACTTTTGATGGGATTCAAAGTAGGAGGCAACCAACCTTAGAGGAAAATATTACATTATTTCAGTTCTGCTTTGGGGCAGAGGTTGGGGTATAGGATGGAAACACCAGCAATATGGTGGTGGGAAGGTGAGATTGGTGTTTGCATATTAAATGTAATCAACTATTGTGAGTACTTAATAAAATTTTAAAAATTTAATAAATAAAATGTCAAATTATAAAGAAGTTTATTTGGTGAAGCAAGATCGTTTTATTGAAGTGGAAAGGAAGAACCGGAAGGGAGGAATAAGAAGTTTAAGGGAATCTTTTTAGAAGTTTATTTCTTCAGCTGATTTAACTGTGTTATACCGTAAGTACACTGAACCTCCGCAAGGGCCTGAAAGCTCACCACGAATTGCAATCATGTGAACTTACCTGGTATCGGGGTGTGAACCCAGGTGGGCGAAAGAAGTTTTACAGATGCTTACAAAAGTGCTAGGGGCACCAAGATGAGGTGTTTTCTAATAAAAGGTCAGAGCTTCTGCTGAGAGGTTGTTGCTCTAGCCTAGCAGGTTAACCCGCCAGCTGGTGCCAATAAACACTCCTCCAAATCCTATTTTTGGATTCTGGTAGTCTTTTCATGGGGACCCCCACAAAACTGTATCAAGTTCTACTAGCAAATAAATGCCCCAGGTAGAATAGGTTGTAGCTCACAATGTTCAGAAAAATAACTATAAAAACATATTAATCATTTTGCTGGAGCAATAGCACAGAGGGTAAGGCGCTTGCCTTGCACAAGACCAACCTGAGTTCAATTCCCAGCATCCCATATGGTCCCCAAAGCATCGCCAGGAGTAATTCCTGAGAGCAGATCCAGAAGTAATCCCTGTGCATTGCCGGGTATGATTCAAAAAGCAAAAAAATAAATAAATAAAATTTTTATTTATCATTTTTTAATAAAACTACCATTGCCCAGCAAAATTAAGAGGCTTCTAGCTTTCCATATCTTTGATCAATGATAGACTCTAACTACTGGAACAAAAGAATAATATAAAGTTATAATAAATCTTTCATTCCATGTAGAATAATAGCTGCTGTAATGGTTCACTCAGTGAGTATATAAACTCCACTTTCAGTAGAGTGACATGGGGGACTTGGTATATATGCTTCTCAGTAAACTAAGAAAACAATACAGAATTCTTATCTCCCTTTCAAGATGGGTAATAGTCACTCAAAATTTTCAAATTATAAAGAAGTTTGTCTATTTATTTGGTTGAAGCAAGACTGTTGCTTTTTTTTTTGGGGGGGGGGAGGTCATACCCGGCGATGCTCAGGAGTTACTCCTGGCTCATGCACTCAGGAATTACTCCTGGCGGTGCTCGGGGGATCATATGGAATGCTGGGAATCAAACCCCGGTTGGCTACATGCAAGGCAAACGCCCTACCCGCTGTGCTATCGCTCCAGCCCCAAGATTGTTTTATTGATGCTTATTTTGAAAGGTAGAAGGGGAGAAAGAGGGAGAAGTATATGTTCAAAAGAGACTCAGAGTTCAGAAAGAGAGGGACAGACATAGAATGACTGCAATCATTTGTGGAATATAAAATAACATAATATGAGACTGATGCCCAAGGACAGTAGACACGAGGGCCAGGAAGATTGCCCCATAGTTGGAAACCTGCCTCATGAGCTGGGGGAGAAGGCAGCTGGGATAGAAAAGGGATCACTAAGTCAAGGATAGCTGGAGGAATCATTCGGGATGAGAGATGTATGCTGAATGTAGATAAAGAACCAAATGTGATAGCCTCTCAGTATCTATATTTCAAACCATAATGCCCAAAAGTAGAGAGAAAATGGGGGGTATTGTCTGCCATAGACGCATGGGGAGGGTTGGGATGGTGGGGGGGATACTGGGGACATTGGTGGTGGGAAACGTACACTGGTGGAAGGATGGGTGCTCAATCATTGTATGACTGAAACTCAGACATGAAAGCTTTGTAACTGTATCTCACAATAGTTCAATGAAAAAAATAAAATAAAGTTTTTTTAAAAAACACTAAAAAAAAGAAAGAGAGACTCAGAGTAAGCAAAGATACATGGAGAGAAGGCAGTGAGAGATGTGTTCAGGGGGGAGCACGAGTTCAAAGAGCAAGCCTATAAAGAAGGTGATAGAGCTGGAGCTGTAGTACAGCAGCTAAGGCATTTGCCTTGCACGCAGCTGACTCAGTATCCCATATGGACCCCTGAGCACCACCAGGAGTAATTCCTGAGTGCAGAGCCAGGAGTAATCCCTGTGCATCACCAGGTGTGATAAAAAAAAAGGAAGAAGGTGATTATTCCCAGCCCATGCTGACATTGGCTACAACAAGATCACCTGGAAAGAGGAAGGAAGAAGAGAGAGACCAAAGGGACCCTCTTGCTTTTATTGGGCTGAGGTTGGGAAAGGGGCAAGGATGGGGGGACTCTCCTGGCTCTTGAGGTTACTCTGTGTTAGTGAATTTAAACAAGAGTCATGAGAATGTACAGCGTCATCTGCATCAATATATTAGCAACATCAGTCAACCAAACTGGCACAGGAACGCTGTTTTAATCTGACTTGCAGGCAATCTCAGGTGTTTCTACTGTCCTTAAACAAGAAAGAAAAAAGCTTCTGGAACCCCAGACTCACCTGAAGAGAAAGTGTGAGAAGCTCACCGCATGGAAGTCCAAGTGTCTCTTGGATGGTGGGTGCTGGGGAGTGCAGTGTGTTCTCAGAAAGGAAATCAGAAAGGACTGAGACATCTGTCCAAGGTCACACCGAGGAGCTGCAAGTCATCAACAGGCTCTGTCCATCTCCAAGTGCCACCGCCTGACGGGTGCAGCTGAGGCCTTATTTGAAGTTCCCTGTGTGCTCATTAGCCACTGTTCCCTGGGGACACTCCCACCGAGAGCATCTCCCTGCGGGATACTCCTCCAGACACAAAGAACATCTGCCTGCGGATTCTCCATGTCCAAGAGAATAGTTTAACAGTTGGGGAATCTGGTCTTTAGTTTTTTTTTCTTTTTGGGTCACACCTGGTGATGCTCAGGGGTTACTCCTGGCGGTGCTCGGGGGACTATATGAGATGCTGGGAATCGAACGTGGGTTGGCCGCCTACAAGGCAAACACCCTACCCACTGTGCTATCACTCCAGCATTTTCTCTTTAATACTCAGTTTCATAAGCTGCTTTCTCTAATTCTTAGCTCATAGAATTTTTATTTTCAGTACGAAATTATTCTTTTCTCCAAGTTCACTGTATCATTGTATCACTGTCATCCCGTTGTTCATCAATTTGCTCGAGCGGGCGCCAGTAACATCTTCATTCATCCTAGCCCTGGTATTTTATCAGCCTCTCTTTGCTCATCCTTCCCGATGGTGCCGTGTTGGAGGCTCTTTCGGGGTCAAGGGAATGAGACCCATCATTGATACTGTTTTTTGGCATATCAAATACACCATGGGGAGCTTGCCAGGCTCTGCTGTGCAGTTAGGATATTCTCGGTAGCTTGCCAGATTCTTTGAGAGGAATAACTAGACAATAAGAGGTCTCAAAGCTGAGAACTCAGCTGCGCACTTCTGAGAGCTTGGTTTTATAGTCTCTGGATATTGGTCATTGATGAGATTACACGGCATTGGGGGGCAGTTTCTGGGTGTGACTGCCTACATACTGGAAAATGGGGGATCTGGGTGGAGGAGGCCAGGTCCCAATCTGAGCAGGTTTGGAGATCTCAGCCTTGGGTCCCGCACACCTGGGTTCCTCTGCTGGTTCCTTCATTCAGAAGACTTGGAGAGGGCCTTTAGCATGGAGAGGGCCTTTAGCATGGCTGTGGCTGGGTTCTGGAGGTCTTTGGCTACCAGGGCTCTGCTCGGGGCAGGGAGGGAAAATTAACCCATCCCCTTCTGAGGGTCCCCCAGTGAAGACCGTGCAGGCGCAGGGGCAGGAGGAGGGTTGGGATGCAGGGGGAGGGTTGGGATATTGGGGTGGGAGGGATACTGAGGACATTGGTGGTGGGAAATGTGCACTGATGGAAGGATGGGTGTTCAATCATTGTATGACTGAAACTCAAACATGAAAGCTTTGTAACTGTATCTCATGGTGGTTCAATGAAAAAAATATAATATTTTTTAAAAAACACTAAAAAAAAGAGAGACTCAGAGTAAGCAAAGATGCACAGAGAGAAGGCAGTGAGAGATGTGTTCAAGAGGGAGCACAAGCTCAAAGAGCAAGCCTATAAAGAAGGTGATGGGGCTGGAGCGATAGCACAGTGGGTACGGCGTTTGCCTTGCACATGGCCGACCCGAGTTTGATTCCCAGCATCCCATAGGGTCCTTTGAGCACCACCAGGAGTAATTCCTGAGTGTGGAGCCAGGAGTAACTCCTGAGCATTGCCGGGTGTGACCAAAAAAAGCAAGAAAAAAAGTGTCCTGGGACTATAGCGTAGAAATTTTTTGTGACTAACTCTAAATGGAAGGTTTTTAGAAGTGTATTTGAATGCCCTACATAGAAAGTACTGTGAGAGGTTTAATCTTAAGCTTTTCTTAATTAATTTCTATTTTCTCTTAGAAACATTTGTTTTTCAAAGTTAAATTTGATTTTCCTAATTTGTGTTTTAAGTCTGAAAACTGCACTGTCTTTTAAGTGTAATCTTTTGAAAATAATCTATACATAATTTTTAAATTCTTTTTATCAGCCTTTTGTACCCTGTGTAGAGAACTATGTCCTTTTTGAGTTTATAATTAGAGGAAGCAGCAGATGTCTGGGACATATTAAATGAAGTACTCATAAAATACTAGCTTATGCAAAAAAAATGAAAGAAAGTACTGTGAGAAAGACAGTAGAGAAGGTAAGACATTTGCCTTGCATGTGGTTGACCTGGGTTCAATCTCCAGCATCCCATAGGGCTCCCTGAGTACAGCTAGGAGTGATTCCTCAGTGCAGTGCCAGGAGTAACTAATCCCTGAGCATCACCGGCTGGGACCCCAAAACAAACAAAAAAATGCTCACCTTTGCTGATTATGATACTATAATCAAATGAGCATGATAATTCTCATAATCACTGACTGTATCACACCAATGAGAATGGCTTATATCAAAAGGCCATAAATATTGAAAGCTATTAGGGATATAGAAATAAGAAGCCATCATTCACTTCTTGGAATGTAGACTGGTTTAGTGTCTATAGCAAATGGTATGAAATGCAAATGTTATTATATCAACATAGAAAACAACGAGCAAATTTCCTGCTTTCGGTAGTTTGGGAAGTTTTATCAAAACTCATGTTTTTTTATATTCTAGCAAGAAATGTGTGAAATAAATCAATTCAAAAGTAAAAATGAAGAATATTTTTCTTTAAAAAAAAAAGAATGTACTGTGATTAAGCTGCCACTCAGTTAAAAATCTACTACAGCTGAACCTTCCTGAAAAAATAATGATTTTTCTGACCTCTCAAATGCAGCAACACAGATAAAACAGCAGTAGCACAGCAAATGGAAGAAGACAACCAATCTCTATTAACAAAACCTGAACAGAGAAGGCTTAACCTGTAACAACAACTTAGTGATCTCTCATACGAGGACTTAATGTCTCCAGGATGAGATACAATTTATGGATCCAGAGTAGGAAGCCTGTCTCAAGTGCTAGGGAGAGAAGGTAGCTCGGATAAAGAAGTGACCACCCGGATAACAACAGTTAGACATGATCACTCTGGATTGGGTCTGTGTGCTGGGTATTCGAACATTAAATGTAATAAAATATTGTGAACTCCTTTATAAAAATAGTAGCGCTTATTAGAAAAGCAAGATAGCTGATATAGTGAAGCACATAAAATTTATACTTAAACAGTTTTAGTCACATCTGATTTATAATGTGTGCATCTTATTGAATGTACTGATTTAAATAATTAGAACCATAGAAAATGAGTATGTGTTCTGAAATTTTCTATTTATCATAGAAGAATGAAGTTCCTGGGCTGGAGGATAGCACAGCGGGTAGGGCATTTGCCTTGCACACGGCCGACCCGGGTTCAGTTCCCAGCATCCCATATGGTCCCCTGAGCACCGCCAGGAGTAATTCCTGAGTACATGAGCCAGGAGTAACTTCTGTGCATCGCCAGGTGTGACCCAAAAAGCAAAAAAAAAAAAAATGCAGTTCCTTTTCCCCCTTAAGATGAAGTAGTTATGGGGCTGGATCAATAGCACAGCGGGTAGGTCATTTGCCTTGCACACAGCCGACCTGGGTTCTATCCCCAACATCCCATATGGTCCCCTGAGCACCTCCAGGAGTAATTCCTGAATGCAGAGGCAGGAGTAACTCCTGTGCATCACCGAGTGTGACCCAAAAACCAAAAAAAAATCATGAATGTCTCTGTAATGTTGTGTTTCATGGTGATTCAATAAATTTTTAAAAAAAGAAAGAAAGCATTGTGATTGTGTGTGTGATGAAACTAGTAATTATTCTTATTGTATTTTATTCTTAATATTCAATTAATAATATTCTATAAATATTCAATTGTTCTTATAGGTATTTTACAAGCTACAGTCTTTGGTACATATTGTTGGATGGCAGCTCTGGGTTCAAAGGGTTTTGTTTTTTTTTTTTTTTGGTTTTTTCGGTGGTGATGCCAGGGATCAAAGGGTTTAAAACCCATAAAAAAACAATAACATAAAATATATAGGATAGGAAGGGACAAAAATTAAGAGGGCATGCAGCCTGATTCTATATGCAAGGTGTTTTAAATTTTGGTAAATTATAATTTTTTATTGAAAAACAAATATATAATTTTAAATGGATTTGAGCAAACCGTGCCATAAGCAGATTTTCTTTAAGTGGCTAAAGCAAAGTTTAAAAGCAAGTAACAAAATGTTTCTGATGGTCTCATTGTATTTGCAGTTTTATTAAATTTTAGATTTGATTCTATTTGCAAGTATTTAATAGACTTGAGTAAGTTCTGTTGTATTGGTACTTAGATTGAAATTTTAGATTTCTGAGCTTCAATTCCTGTTGTTCAAAGCATAACTTGGATAATGAACAGAGTATCACTTGGATGTCTGGAGTAATAAATGAAATGTGTGAGAATATTGTAAGTTGAAGGAAAATTTCTAAGTATGTGTCTGTACATGTAGGAATATGAGTTTTCGGTTTTAGCTTTAAAAACATTTATGCTGTATAATTCATGTCTTAAAAAAACACACATTCTGGGGCTGGAATGATAGCACATTGGGTAGGGCATTTGCCTTGCACCTAGCTGACCCGTGTTCAATTCCCAGCATCCCATATGGTCCCCTGAGCACCGCCAGGAGTAACTCCTGAGTGCAGAATCAGGAATAACCCCTGTGCATCACCAGGTGTGACCCCAAAATTTAAAAAAAAAAACACATTCACAGACATGCACTCAGAGGTACAATCCTATTTGTGTTTAATGCACTCCAGGCAGAAATCTCCAGATTAGAAATAAAAAGAATGAAAACTTAAATGAACATCTTAAAACGCAGAGATTTGAAAATAAGTCAGACAACTACTATAATACCCTAAATTCAACGTGTATAGGATAACCTTATCTAAATATATGTCTTAAAAATGAGGAACATGTTTAGAGACATGGTGCAGCTCTAAACTTCTGAATGAGGATGAAATTCCTGAATGTTTTTGCAAATGTGTAATGAAACAAGAAATTAAGTGCTTGATAATGTATATGAAAACAAAAACCATGGTTCTCCAACTGACTAGACAGTGGATCAATTGGATACAAATTGTTGACTTTAGAGGCCACTCAAATGAATGCCTTGAAGATGCAAAGAAAATGTGAACCCAGGAGTGACAGTTCAGCAGGTAGGGCATCTGACCTGGGTTCGATCCCCTGGCATCCCATAGGATCCCCCAAGCACCACCAAGAGTAATTCCTGGGTGCCCTGCCAGGAGTAACCCCTGAGCATCACTAGGTATGACCAAAAAGCAAAAAAAAAAAAAAGTAAACCCATGGGTGTGTCCATGATAGATTTTTGGACAAAACTCAAACTGGTGCTGTGATAAGATTCAGGAAGTTTCAAAGCTCTGAAACACTTTATGAGAAGTTCATGAAGCAAAAGTTAAGGAAGCATAAACTTAACTCCTGACCTGCTCTCTAGGGAACAGAGAATCAGCATGAAACTTTCTTTTGTCCAGAGCAATGAGCCATGGGGAGTTAGAATGTGCCTAATGAACAGGGATCTGGAGCTATAAATATCTCCTCTGTTTGGTCCCTGGGTCTATTCATCCTGCACGAGTCAAAACAGACGTATTCCCTTTCCCCCACTTCCCGCTGCCGTCTGCGTCCCCCGAGTTTCTGAAGCCACTCCCTGCTCGCCCTGCGCACCCCGTCTCCCGATCCAGCTTGTAACTGCGCACGTCCTTCAGGTACGAGGACCATCCCTCGGCCACGCCCTCCCGTCCCCCCCATCAACAGGAAGACACTGGGGGCATGGCCTGTTTCTTAGTGGGCGTGGTCTAAAAGTGGGCGTGGCTTCCTCTCAGAGCGGCCAACGCTAACGCGGCCGGCCTCAGTTATTCTTTCCTACCTCAGCTCAATCGGTACTGTGTATTCCTTTGAAAACTCACTTTTGCGATCTCAAACACTTACGCAAAATAGCCATTAGCTTAGGCTGACAGTATAAAAGCTATCAGTGAACAAGGGAAGTTTAGCACAATCGGAGCCCCTTCTTCCCACAAAAAGGAAGAGGAATAAATAACTACAAGGTTCCAACTCTACACTTCCGGGACAATATGATGAAGCAGCGAAAATCCCCTCCGCGAAGAGAGGGGGAAGAAAAGATACCAGAAACCTCAACAGGGGCTTCTCACATCTACGACCTCTCAGATAAACAATTCAGAGAGGAAATCTGGAGGAGAGTCGACCTACTTCAAGCAAATATGGAACAGACATCCAATAAATTAAGGGAGGAGATGAATGAAGCGCTGGAACGGTCTACCAAGAAAATACAGGAAGAAATGAGAGCAGAAATGAGAGCAGAAATTTCAAACCTTCGAACGGAAGTCTCACAAATAAAGCAATCGGTAGATGAAACAAAAATCTCACTAGATGCCCTCAACAGTAGAATGACTACAGCCGAAGACAGAATCAGTGATCTGGAAGATGAGCTGCAGAAAGCCTATAGACAGCAACAAATCATGGCCAAAGACCTCAAAATGGCTATAGAGCGAATCAGAGCCCTGGGGGATGACTTCAAGAGGAACAACATAAGAATCATTGGAGTACCAGAACCGCAGGGAAGCAACCCCAATGAAAAAAACACAGTCAAAGATATCATTGCTAAGAAATTCCCAGAGCTGGACAAGGCAGGCATCCAGATACAAGGAGTCCGAAGAGTACCAGCAAAAAGAGACCCGAATAAAAAGACCCCAAGGCATATCATAGTCAGAATGACGGATACCATGGATAGAGACACAATTCTGCAAGCAGCAAGGGCAAGGAAGGAAATCACATACAAAGGAGCACCCCTCAGATTTACGGCCGATCTGTCAGAAGAAACCCTCTGAGCCCGAAGACAATGGTGGGACATAGTGAAAAAACTCAACGAAATGAATGCCTCACCAAGAATACTTTATCCGGCTAAACTCTCACTCAAACTCGAAGGAACCATACACTATTTCTCGGATAAACAACAGCTCAGGAACTTCATAGACTCAAAACCAATCTTGAAAGAAGGTCTAAAGGGGCTACTGTAAGACAAGGAGGAGCCCCATAAGAACAACAAATCCCACAGAAAGATGACACAAAACCACATCACAATAATCTCTCTCAATGTCAATGGCCTAAATGCACCTATCAAGAGACACAGAGTGGCTAAATGGATCCGGAAATTAAACCCAACATTCTGTTGCCTGCAAGAAACACACCTGAACAAACAGAGTAAACATAGACTCAAAGTCAAAGGATGGAAAACCATCCTCCAAGCAAACAACCCCCTTAAAAAAGCTGGAGTGGCCATCCTGGTATCCGACAACATAGATTTCAGGATTAAAAAGATCAAAAGGGACAGCGAAGGTCATTTTCTGTTTATCAAGGGATATGTACAACAGGAAGAAATCACACTCTTAAACGTATATGCTCCTAACGAACGACCGGCTAAATATTTAAAACGACTCCTAACACACTTCAAAGAGGACATCACTAACAGCACAATTGTACTCGGAGACTTCAATACGGCCTTATCGCCTCTAGATAGATCCACAAGAACAAAACTCAACAAGGAAACACTGACTCTGAAAGAAGAAATTGAAGAGAGAGGCCTAATAGACCTATACAGGGCCTTACATCCCAAAAAGAAAGAATACACATTCTTTTCCAGTGCACATGGAACATTTTCTAAAATAGACCATGTACTGGGCCCCAGAACATACCTCAATAGAATCGGAAAAATAGAAATTGTATCAACCATCTTTTCAGACCACGATGCGCTGAAGATAGAGGCTAACCACTCACAAATACGGAAAATCAAATCAAACACCTGGAAATTAAACAATTCAATGTTGAACAATGAGTGGGTCAAGAAGGAAATCAAGGAAGAAATCAAAAGATACTTAGAAACAAATGAGAATGAAGACACGAGCTACCAAAACCTATGGGACGCAGCTAAAGCCGTGTTAAGGGGAAAATTTATAGCTCTCCAAGCATTCCTCAGGAAGGAAGAAAGGACCCACATAGATAGCTTGACTTCACGACTCAAGACCCTAGTAAAGGACCAGAAAAAGGACTCCAAACCAGACCGAAGGAAAGAAATAATAAAAATTAGAGCAGAAATTAATGACATCGAAACCAAAAAAACAATCCGAAAGATCAATGAAACAAAGAGTTGGTTCTTTGAGAAAATAAATAAGATTGATAAACCGCTAGCAAGACTCACAAAGAAAGAAAGAGAGAAAACTCTAATAAATCGAATCAGAAATGAAAAGGGGGACATCATAACAGAAACCAGTGAGATTCAAAAGATCATTAGAGACTACTTTGAAGGTCTTTACGCCACAAAAAAGGAGAACCTAAAAGAAATGGATGGATTCCTTGATTCCTACAATCTCCCAACACTGAAGAAAGAAGACCTGGAATACCTGAATAGACCCATCAATGTTAAGGAAATTGAAACTGTAATCAAAAACCTCCCCAAAAACAAAAGCCCAGGCCCAGATGGTTTCACTGGCGAATTCTTCCAAACATTTAAAGAAGACCTATTGCCTGTTTTCCTCAAACTTTTCCAGGAAATTGAAAAAACAGGAACTCTCCCAAACAGTTTCTATGAAGCACATATCTCCCTAATACCAAAAGCAAACAAAGACACCACTAAGAAAGAAAATTACAGACCAATTTCCCTGATGAACACCGATGCGAAGATCCTCAACAAAATACTGGCAAATAGGATCCAACAACTCATCAAAAAGATCATACATCACGACCAAGTGGGATTCATCCCAGGGATGCAAGGATGGTTTAACATTCGGAAATCAATCAACATAATCCAGCATATCAACAAAAGTAAAGATAAAAACCATATGATCATATCAGTAGATGCAGAGAAAGCATTTGACAAGATCCAACATCCTTTCATGATGAAAACCCTCGCCAAAATGGGGTTTGGAGGAACTTTCCTCAAGATAGTCGAAACCATCTATCACAAGCCTATGGCAAGCATTATCCTCAACGGGGAAAAACTAAGGGCCTTTCCTCTGAGATCAGGCACAAGACAAGGATGCCCACTCTCACCACTCCTCTTCAATATAGTACTGGAAGTACTTGCGATAGCTATTAGACAAGAAAAAGAGATTAAGGGCATCCAGATAGGAAAGGAAGAAATCAAACTCTAACTATTTGCAGACGACATGATACTATATCTAGAGAAGCCTAAAACCTCTACTAAGAAACTCTTAGAAACAATAGACTTATACAGTAAAGTTGCAGGCTACAAAATCAATACCCAAAAATCCACGGCCTTCATATATGCAAACAATGAGGCAGAGGAAAGGGACATGAAAAAAGCAATCCCATTCACAATCGTGCCCCAGAAAATCAAGTACCTCGGAATCAGCTTAACCAAGGAAGTAAAAGACCTTTACAAAGAAAACTACAAAACGCTACTCCATGAAATCAAAGAGGACATGAGGAAATGGAAACATATACCCTGCTCGTGGATAGGGAGAATCAATGTTGTCAAAATGGCAATACTCCCTAAAGCATTATACAGATTCAATGCGATCCCTATAAATATACCCATGACACTCTTCAAAGAAATGGATCAAGCAATCCTAAAATTCATATGGAATAACAAACGTCCAAGGATAGCTAAAACAATTCTTGGGAAAAAGATGATGGGAGGCATCACCCTCCCCAACCTCAAACTTTACTACAAAGCAGTAACAATTAAAACAGCATGGTACTGGAACAAAGGCAGAGCCGTAGACCAATGGAACAGGGTGGAATATCCCTACACACAACCCCAAATTTATGATCATCTAATCTTTGATAAGGGAGCAAGAGAGGTGAAGTGGAGCAAGGAAAGCCTCTTTAACAAATGGTGCTGGCACAACTGGACAACCACATGCAAAAAAATGGGTTTAGACCTTGACCTGACACCATGCACAAAAGTCAGATCAAAATGGATTAAAGACCTCAACATTAGACCACAAACCATAAGGTACATTGAAGACAAGGTCGGCGAAACCCTCCACGATATTGAAGATAAAGGTATCTTCAAAGGTGACACGGAACTAAGCAATCTAGTAAAAACAGAGATCAACAAATGGGACTACATTAAACTAAAAAGCTTCTGCACCGCAAGAGATACAGTGACCAGAATCCAAAGACTATCCACAGAATGGGAAAGGATATTTACACAATACCCATCAGATAAGGGGTTGATATCAAGGGTATATAAAGCATTGGTTGAACTCTACAAGAAGAAAACATCCAACCCCATCAAAAAATGGGGCGAAGAAATGAACAGAAACTTTACCAAGGAAGAAATACGAATGGCCAAAAGGCACATGAAGAAGTGCTCTGCATCACTAATCATCAGAGAGATGCAGATCAAAACAACCATGAGATACCACCTCACACCACAGAGACTAGCACACATCCAAAAGAACAAAAGCAACCGCTGTTGGAGAGGATGTGGGGAGAAAGGGACCCTTCTTCACTGCTGGTGGGAATGCCGACTGGTTCAGCCCTTCTGGAAAACAATTTGGACGACTCTCAAGAAATTAGATATTGAACTCCCATTTGACCCAGCAATACCACTGCTGGGAATATATCCCAGAGAGGCAAAAAAGTACAATCGAAACAACATCTGCACATGTATGTTCATCGCAGCACTGTTTACAATAGCCAGAATCTGGAAAAAACCCGAATGCCCCAGAACGGATGACTGGTTGAGGAAACTTTGGTACATCTATACAATGGAATACTATGCAGCGGTTAGAAAAAAGGAGGTCAAGAATTTTGTAGTTAAGTGGATGGGCATGAAAAGTTTCATGCTGAGTGAAATGAGTCAGAAAGAGAGAGACAGACATAGAAAGATTGCACTCATCTATGGTATATAGAATAACAGAGTGGGAGACTAACACCCAAGAACTGTAGAAATAAGTACCAGGAGGTTGACTCCATGGCTTCGAGGCTGGCCTCACGTTCCGGGGAAAGGTCAACTCAGAGAAGCGATCACCAACTACATTGTAGTCGAAGGCCATGTGGGGGAAGGGAGTTGCGGGCTGAATGAGGGCTAGAGACTGAGCACAGCGGCCACTCAACACCTTTATTGCAAACCACAACAGCTAATTAGAGAGAGAGAACAGAAGGGAATGCCTTGCCACAGTGGCAGGGTGGGGTGGGGGGGAGATGGGATTGGGGAGGGTGGGAGGGACGCTGGGTTTACTAGTGGTGGAGAATGGGCACTGGTGAAGGGATGGGTTCCCGAACTTTGTATGAGGGAAGTATAAGCACAAAAGTGTATAAATCTGTAACTGTACCCTCAATAAAAAAAAAACTAAACTGTGATCACACAATAAACATGTAATGACTTCTAAAAAAAAAAAAAACAGACGTATTGCTTTGAAGTCCTGAGTCTCACCAAGAGACCAATGCTGCCTTCCTTCCTATCCTCTTGTCTCCGTCATCAACCACCCAGGCAGGAATTTGTTTTTCTTTTTCGAAGTTTTCCTCTCAGAAATCCCACCCAGGTGAGTCCAAATGTCAGTAGACTGTGCAGAGGAAGATCTGGGGGGAATGAGTGTCAAAAACGTTGGCATGAGATCACCAGCGAGCACATCAAGTCTAGCCCAGGTAATAGATATCACTGTTTGAATCATTATTTCAAAAAGCAAGCGGTTATTGAGTCATTCAGGGTTCCATGTGGATTATGAGACGTCTTAGAGACCAAATTAGAAAACGGAATGGGGGTTCAATATTCTTTGGGTAAAAATGAAGGAGGGGGTGGAGCGATAGTATAGGGGTTGGGGCGTTTGCCTTGCACGTGGCCGACAAGGGTTCAATCCTTGGCATCTCCAAGCACCACCAGGAGTAATTCCTGAGTGCAGAGCCAGGAATAACCCCTGAGCATCACCAGGTGTGACCCAAGAAGGAAAAAATAAAATGAAAATGAGGGAGGAAGAGGAGGAGGAAGAGAACTTAGAAGAGGAGAAGGAGGTGAAGGATGAAGAGGAGGGGGTCAGGGCGGAGGAACAG
Source organism: Sorex araneus (assembly GCF_027595985.1). NCBI lineage: Eukaryota > Metazoa > Chordata > Mammalia > Eulipotyphla > Soricidae > Sorex > Sorex araneus. The sequence goes on from NC_073303.1 coordinate 245,784,284, forward strand.
GAGGAAAAAGAGGGAAGAAGAAGGGGGAGGAGGAAATAAAGAAGAAAACCAGCATATATGGTCCCTGTAGTTGTAATATAAAAAAATTAAATTATATGAGAGAGATGTGGGTTTTTCATATGCACTAGGAAACAAATTACTTATCAGGAAGGTTCAGAAACATATCGTTATATTTACTTGATTCTTAGTTAATGTTTCGAAAAAGTGGAAAATATGATTCTTCTAACAGCACAGTGAAAAAGCAGACACCAGGATTTCTTTCTAACAAGTTGAGTCAACATTATTTTATATCCTCTCAACTAGTCTGCCGTCCGGGGTGACAGAATACTGTGTTTTTCAATAGTCTATGAGATTTGATTATGAAGTTATATGATTATTTTTTGCGATGGTTCAGTTCTCTGTAGTCTTAAGTCCTGGGCATTTGCAATTCATGGAAATATCCTATTTTGTTTCCAGTGTCCTAATATATACCTCTCTTGAATTTTTAGACTGCATGTGTGTGACTATTATTCCTTACAGATGAAGTGATCTAGACCAAAGAATATTTGAAAACACTATATTACAAGTGTCATACATGAGACTCAAGATTCCTGGCATCATCTTATTGAGGGTCCAAAAATGAAAGATCATTTTATACTATGTGGAAAGCGCTATGCTAACAAGCTTTGATTTAATTTGCTTTATATCTGGTGTGACTGGATTGATTATGGAATTGTTGGACACTGTCTGCCACAATGAGAATTTTCTCTTAGAGATTTTGCTTTTCCTTTGTGTAGCGAAAAGTAGATGATCCACAACACTTTTATTCCCATGTTTTGTTCATTCATTCACAAACCCATAGCCACTTTCATTAGCTCATTGATCTATACGCGTGTGTGTGTGTGTGTGTGTGTGTGTGTTTCACTGAGGATTTTCCTAACAGTTCAGAATGTAGGCTGACCTAATCCAAGTACACTCTCATATTATCAGGATCACAAATCAACCAAAATAGGTTACTGGGGGGTGGGGGAATCTAATTTATTTCATGAGCTGTCCATGTAATAAAATTAATATTGTGCAAGAAAAACAGGGTAAGAGATTCCCTCTGATTTGAAATTAAAGCAGTTTTATTTTTTTCCTCCACTTTCTCTGAAAGTTATCTCCATCACTCTCACTCCTACTCATTCCTCTCCCCCATGGCCACACATTTCTGTGGATGTCATCCTGGTACCATTCTGTACATTCTAGTTCTTGGAGTGAATCTTCCCTTCTTGACTGCTCTGAACTTTAAAAGCTGCTTTACTAAATTTTTATTTTAATGCTAGTAAAAAGGACACTGTATCTTTCTTCTCCTGGCTGACTTCATTTAACATGAGGTCTTCAAGTTCCGTCCATTTTCCAGCAAATTGGATTATTTCATCTTCTTTGTAGCTGCATAGTATTCCATTGTGTGTATGTGTGTATAAAACATCTTCATAAAACTTATATGTGGTACTTAGAATAACTGCATTGTAAATGCAATGTTTTAAGTTGGGGGAGGGAATACCCCATCAACTTTGGCCCCAGAGTATAGTGAGGAGAAGGAAAAAAAGAAAGGAGGGGAGAGGGAGAGGGAACAAATGAAAAGTAACAGGGGTCAGATGAGGGGATTACGTTTCAGAGGTGGTGTTAAGGAATAATACGGCCAAATATCCAAACCACAGAGTCAACAACACTGAAATCAAGAGACCCAAACTTTAACTGCCAAACTTACATCAGTACTTGTCAAGAGGGCAGAGTGGGGGAGGAGAGGATATGGCAGGGAACTTGGGAACACTGGTGGGGGAAGCTGACATTGGTGGTAGAATTTGTGCTGCAATTAGATATTATATATCTATACAATTAGATATTATATATCTAAAACTCAACTAAGAATCGCTTTGTAGGGGCTGGAGCGATAGCACAGAGGGTAAGGCTGACCCAGGTTCGATTCCCAGCATCCCATATGGGCACCGCCAGGAGTAATTCCTGGGTGCAGAGCCAGGAGTAAACCCTGTGCATGGCCAGGCGTGACCCAAAAAGAAAAAAAAAGAATCTCTTTGTAAACCATGGTGATTTATTTAAATTAAAATTAAACTTTTTAAATAACTTTTTCCTTTGAATCTTCTTCCTTTTCATCATAGAACCTCTCACAATCTCTATTTTTTAACATTTATTCAATCCCTGAATTACAAAGTTACATATTTATTCATGATTCAGTTTCAGATACATAATGTTCCAATACCAATCCCTTCACTAGTGTCCACTTCCTTTATGTCACACACTTTTTTTTTGCGGGGTCATACCCAGCGATGCTCAGGGGTTACTCCTGGCTCTGCATTCGGAATTACTCCTGGCAGTGTTTGGGGGACCGTATGGGATGCCGGAATAAAATCCAGGTGGGCTGCATGCAAGGCAAAAGCCCTCCCCACTGTGCTATTGCTCTGGCCCCTATGTCACGCACTTTTATGGCCCCAGTTACCCTAACCTTACCCAACCTTTACAACAAGCATTTTTTTCTTTTTTGGGTCACACCCGGCATTGCACAGGGGTTACTCCTGGCTCTGCACTCAGGAATTACTCCTGGCGTTGCTCAGGAGACCATATGGGATGCTGGGAATTGAACCCAGGTCGGCCGCATGCAAGGCAAACGCCCTACCCGCTGTGCTATAGCTCCAGCCCATTTTTTTTATTTTTTTCACTCCACACCCCCAACACTCACACTTTTAGGCAGTGTGGTTTGCAATGCAGTTACTAATAGAGTATCATGCATGAACTTTACCTGTCAGCAACTAGTCCTGGTTCAGAGTGACCACATCCCTATCTCACTGTCACAGTGGTCACTTCCCTGACCTATCCCACCTCCCCCCTCTTCACTCCCACAAACTCAAAACTCTATTGAGTTTGTTGGAGAAATCTATTTCTTTATATTCTTTATCCGTAATTAATTGTAGACAGCTTTTTCCTTGGCTTTCTAGATCCAAGACAATGATAGCTCTTGGAACCAGAACCATACTCATCCAAAGTTATGAAGTTTAAGATATAAATTGTAGAACCAATGATCATTTGGGAAATGTTTCTGACTTGCATAGTTTTGGATAGATGGAAGAAGTCCCAAGAGGAAAACGCTCCTCAAACAAAATATTGAAATGAAATTCTAGATGATCAATTTGAAATGCACCATTTGAACTAGACATGTCTTACCTCTTCATGCAAAAATTACGGGGTTTCTTTTTCATCATTTCTTATAGTCTCCTCAACAACATGAAACCTAGGAATTTCACAGGAATTATAGAATTTTTTCTTATAGGATTTTCACAAGAGTCAGATCCACAATCTCTCATATTTGGGCTCTTCCTGTCCATGTACCTGGTCACCGTGCTGGGGAACCTGCTCATCATCCTAGCCGTCAGCTCAGACCCCCACCTCCACACGCCCATGTACTTCTTCCTGTCCAACCTGTCCTTCGTGGACATCTGCTTCACCTCCACCACCATCCCCAAGATGCTGCAAAACATCCAGACACAGAGTAAATCTATCACCTACAAAAGTTGCATCACCCAGATGTCTTTCTTCCTCCTGTTGCTGGAGTGGATAATTTCCTCCTGACCGTGATGGCCTATGACCGTTACATGGCCATCTATCACCCTCTGCACTACGCAACCATCATGAACCCCCGACTTTGTGGACTTCTGGCTCTCGGCTGCTGGGTCATGAGTGCTCTGCATTCTTTGTTAGAAACCTTGATGGTCCTGCAGCTGTCATTCTGCACAGATCTGGAAATCCCCCACTTTTTCTGTGACATCAAATATATGCTCCAACTTGCCTGTTTGGACACTTTTCTAAATACTGTGGTGATGTACATATTAACTGTGCTGCTGGGAGGCGGTCCCCTCTCCGGCATCCTTTACTCCTACTCAAAGATCGTTTCCTCCATCCGGAGAATCTCCTCAGCTCAGGGCAAGTATAAAGCCTTTTCCACCTGTACGTCTCACCTCTCCGTGGTCTCCTTGTTTTACTGTTCGGCCATCGGCGTGTACCTGAGCTCTGCTGGTGCCCACAGCTCACACTCCATTGCAAGAGCCTCAGTGATGTACACGGTGGTCACCCCCATGCTGAACCCCTTCATCTACAGTTTGAGGAACAAAGACTTAAAGGGGGCTCTGAGAAAGATATTTGGGACACAAATCAAAAAAGGCCAGTTGTCCTGGGGCTAAAGAAATTCTTTGCTACCCCGGAACAGTGTATGTACATGAGAATTGATGAATATTTTCTGAAATAATGATTTTTCTGCTACTTTCATTTGTTCTTATATTTAAATGATTTGATTTAAAATTCTCTTTAGAATTTCTATGATTCCCTTTTTTTTTTTTTTTTTGCTTTTTTGGGTCACACCCAGCAATGCTCAGGGGTTGCTCCTGGCTCTGAACTCAGGAATTACTCCTGGTGATGCATGGGGGACCATATGAGATACCGGGGACTAGAACTCAGGTTGGCCGCATGCAAGGCAAACACCCTACCGCTGTACTATTACTCCGGCCCTAATTCCTCTTTTTTTTCTTTAATTTTTTTATTAGATGTGTTTTTCTCTTTTGTTGGAAGGGTTTTTCCTTACAACTCATTATTATCTCGGTGGTCTTAAACTTGGTTCTAATATCATTGGAAACCTCTGTAATACACATGGATGACATGGATATAATTGATGCTAACTCTGTAGACAAAGTCAAGTACATTTTATTCATTTTTCTTAAATGGCTGTAATGATCTTCTGAAAATTAAAGATGAAGGTTTCAACCAAGTCATTTATGGAAGCTTAAAAATAAAATATCTAAAAACAAAAGTGAGAGGGCTGGAGTGATAGCACAGCGGGTAGGGCGTTTGCCTTGCACGCGGCTGACCTGGGTTTGAATCCCAGCATCCCATATGGTCCCCTGAGCACCGCCAGGGGTGATTCCTGAGTGCATGAGCCAGGAGTGACCCCTGTGCATCGCCAGGTGTGACCCAAAAAAGCAAAAAATAAAAACAAAAGTCAAGAAGAGAAGAAGAAGAAGAAGAAGAAGAAGAAGAAGAAGAAGAAGAAGAAGAAGAAGAAGAAGAAGAAGAAGAAGAAGAAGAAGAAGAAGAAGAAGAAGAAGAAGAAGAAGAAGAAGAAGAAGAAGAAGAAGAAAGAGGAGGAGGAGGAGGTATATTACTCACTTTATCACATTGTTCTTAACAGTCATTTCTGCAACTTTGAATTAATTAATTTTCTTGATAATATAGATGACCTTTTCTTGTGTATAACTGCCTCTATTTTCACAGAATGCCTGACAGCACTTCGTAAAGTCCAGATGAGAAATGAATGAATGTTTGAGTCATAAGTTAAAAATATAGACATGGTAACAAGATCTGAAAAATGATCTAAGGTGCTCATTGTAATGTGGCAAGCCTAAACCAAACCAAATGCATTTATTGTAAATAATGAGAACATTGTGATAGACATATGTGACCTTGTCTTCTTGATGTAAGAATTAAATTCCTAATTGTTAAAGAACTGTGTCATGGGGCTGGAGCAATAGCACAGCAGGTAGGGCGTTTGCCTTGCACATGGCCAACCCGGGTTCAATTCCCAGCATCCCATATGGTCCCCTGAACATCTCCAGAAGTAATTCCTGAGTGCAGAGCTAGGAGTAACCCCTGTGTATCTCCCAAAAAAGAAAAAAATATCATTGGAAACCTCTGTAATACACATGGATGACATGGATATAATTGATGCTAACTCTGTAGACAAAGTCAAGTACATTTTATTCATTTTTCTTAAATGGCTGTAATGATCTTCTGAAAATTAAAGATGAAGGTTAAAGAAAAAAGAAAAAAAAAAAGACTTGCGTCACGAAGTTAGATATCCAGTGCAGATTTGATACCAAAGGAAAAACAATGTGCCAAAAACTGAGCATTGTGTCCCAACACAAATTAACGCTTTGAAGATGGAAGTGGGTGGTCTCTTTCCAGGTTTATATGAGTCTCTGAAGCAAAGCCAGTAGATGCACTTACGCCTTGGCGGTGGTTCATGGGCGTGGCTGCCAGAGTTTCTGGAAGTACAAGGAGGTGGGAGGAGGTCACCCACCCCAGGTTAGTTGATTTTTGCTTTTGGACAAAACTCACACTCAAATTGGCTAATTGCTGGGTGGTGAGAAGGTTCAAAACCAGAAGGGTTCATGGAGAAAGAGTCATAAGCAGGACTCACCTGTAACCAAGCTTCCTCTCTCGGGATCAGAGAATTAGTGGGAAAGTTTCCATTAGCCCAGAGCCATAAGCCATGGGGAAATCACATGATAGAGACCACAATAACCAGATGGCAGCATGCCTAGTGAGCAGACGCAGAGAGATAAATATCTCCTCTGCTCTGCCCTTCAGCTTGCTCAACCTGGGCTGCTCAGGACAAGCCTTGGGTCCTGAGTCTGGTAGAGAACCAAGAATCTGTCCTTCCTGCCAACTTTTCCACGCTTCAGTATCTTGCTCTTTAGAAACCAGGAAGGGACTTATGTTTCCTTCCAGGGGTCTTCATCTCAGAAATCCCATCCAAGGGAGTCTGAGTGACCTGGAGACTGTGCAGGAGAAGGTCAGAGAGAATTAATGCAGAATTAACGTTTCTCCAAGTCCACCCATGAGCTGACCCAGCCTGTGCAGGAGAAGGTCAGAGAGAATTAATGCAGAATTAACGTTTCTCCAAGTCCACCCATGAGCTGACCCAGCCCAGCCCACTCAGCGGAGAGCACTGTTTCCTAGTCTTGGATAATTATTTGATGTGTTGTTCACGATGAACAATATAGCACTGTAGCACTGTCATCCCATTGCTCAGCGATTTGCTCAAGTGGGCACCAGTAACGTCTCCATTGTGAGACTTGTTACTGTTTTTGGCATATCAAATATGCCACGGGGAGCTTGCCAGGCTCTGCCATGCGGGCGGGATACTCTCAGTAGCTTACTAGGCTCTGAGAGATGAACAATAGAGAGATGAATATTCCATAAGAAATATGAGGTCCATATGGATTGTGAAGTGGATTTCATAAAAGAAAATTACAGGGACTGGAGCTATAACACAGCAGGTAGGGCGTTTGCCTTGCATGCAGCCGATCCGGGTTCGATTCCCAGCTTTCTATATGGTCCTCTGAGCACCACCAAGAGTAATTTTTGAGTGCATGAACCAGGAGTAACCCCTGTGCATTACTGGGTGTGACCCCAAAAAAAAAAAAAAGAAATTTACAGGGCAACCTGCAGAGCCGGTGGATGTGGAACAAGTGGGAACCAGAGACAGCTTTAGGAATTGGGGTTCCAGCAAGTGCTTGCACCCATGTATGGAGACTGTGAACTAACTTTGGCTACTGCTGTTCCAGGAAGAGAAATGACTCATTTTCAAACTTAAATCTTCCCGGACTTAATTACTATAATACAGAAATTGTAATTTTATCTCTTCATTCTCATCAATGGAAAACTTATTATCAAATATTTCCCTATTAATAGAGCTGTATTCTTAGGGGATAAATTCCAACAAAACTAGTGAGTCTGTTTTGAAACTCTAACAACAATAGTGAGTTATGTGTTGAAATCTGGAATGTAATCAAGATAAAGAGAAAGGAAGTGAAATTATCACTCACCTACGGGGTGGGTTGGGGGGTGAGGGGTGGGATGTAATCTGGTTTTTTCTTTTGTTTGTTTGTCTGTTTTGTTTTTGCTTTTATTGGTGGTGGAATATGGGCACTGGTTAAGGGATGGGTGTTTGAGCATTGTGTAACTGAGATATAAGCCTGAGAACTTTGTAACTTTCCACTTGGTGATTCAATAAAATTAATTAAAAAAAAAGAAAAAAAAAGAAATTTACAGGGCAAGTGATACTACACCAAGGAGGGCGCTTGACTTGAATGGGGCCCACCTGGGTTCGATCCCCAAAACCTCAAATAGTCCTCCAAACCCACCGGACAAGATCCCTGACCTCAGAGCCAGGAGTAAGCCCTGAGCATCACTAGGTGTGCTCCCCACACACACCAAAAGAATACAACAACAAACAAAAAAGAAAGAAAAATATAGGCGAGAATGGAATATAAGTCCACACGCCTTTATTTTTTTAATTTTTTTTTATTGAATCACCATGTGGAAAGTTACAAAGCATTCAGGCTTAAGTCTCAGTTATACAATGATCGAACACCCATCCTTTCACCAGTGCACATATTCCACCACCAAGAACCCCAGTATACCTCCCATCCCACACCCACCACCCTCACCCCCTGCCTGTGTAGCTGATAATTTTCACTTTACTTTCTCTTTACTTTGATTACATTCAACATTTCCACAAAAAAACTCACTATTATTGTTTGGAGTTCCCCACCCCCAAAATCAGACCTGCTGAAAAGGAAGCACTTGATAATTTGTTTTCCATTGCTGAGAATGAAGAGATATGAAGAGGTTTTGGATTTCTGTATTTTAGTATTTTAGTAACTAAGTTCAGGGAAATTTCTGCCAGAAATTGCATCATTGCAAGCTCGTACCTCTCTTATGTGGTCCTTGTAAGATGGCGGTAGCCATGCCTTCCCCCCAGAAAGGAAAAACCAAGAGAAAAAACCTTTCCTCTCCTGGGGCAGCATGGGGCCATGGCTTAGTTGACAGTCTAGTGACATTTCTGCAAGAAGCTGCTGGTACCAAAAGTAGTTTAGCTGGCCTCCAGGAACATGGTCATCCAGCAACGGAGAGGTCGTACACGTGTGGCCACTCGGTTCACATCTCGGTGAAGAGCCCCACATGCCTTTATAATCTGTGATAACATTCTAGATCTCTGCAGAATAAAACTCACACTCATGTTAACTAAATTGAATGTGAATTATCTGTGTTTCTCTTTATGCTCTTACTTTTTCATTGTTGTTTGTTTGTCTTGGTCTGTCTCTGGGCTCAGGAATCATTCCTGGTGGGGCTCAAGGGACCAGCTGGGATGCCAGGGATCAAACCACGTCAGTCACATGCAAGGCAGGTGCCCTCCCCACTGTACTATAGCTCAGGCCCCCTTCATGCATTTCAACAAACAAGTAGGACTCTCAGTCCCTATAGATGAAAAAGGCTCAGACTGAAGAGTGTCTGAAAACAGTGGCTTGTCACAGCTATCCACAAGACACGTGTATCGTGATATATTCTCATGAGGGAATTAACTTCAAGAAAACTGTATATTGTGTAGAAAAAGCTATAACAGTGAGCTTGGGCTTCAATGTATTTTATTCTTCATGGGGCTGAATGTATTGAATATTTCTTAGATGTGTACTTTTTGTCAATTTCTCGCTTAGGAACTTAGTTCTTATATAATGAAATCACAGTGGTTTGACTCCCAAAGCGCTGTTGATATTTTAGACAATACTAATCATGTAAAAATTCAAAATTATAAGTCATAATACTATGTAATAACATTACATAATAATAATAAAACAACAGATAATAACAGTGATTTTTAGCATTTGGATGCTGTGGGATATCGTTCTCTTAATGATAGTCCCAAGTCAAGATCAAACAAAGTTCTGAGTAAAATAAGTCTAGTTTTTAAAAATACCGTAAGGGCACCATTAGGGTCCAGTCTCCTAAAGACCACACAAAGCAATGAGCTCTGCAATATAAGATTATATTTGGCACAAGTCAAGTATGAAGTTTAGAAAGCTGACGGGTCAGGGCCATCCCCTCTAGTAGGAGAGCGACTCCTCCCCTTGTTTTCAGGGTCCTTTTATACTTTAAAAATGCATAGGATGAGTCTGGAGCGATAGTACAGCAGGTAGGGCATTTGCCTTGCACACAGCCAACCCGGGTTAGATTCCCAGCATCCCTTTGTTCCCCCCAGTACTGTCAGGAGTAATTTCTGAGTGCAGAGGCAGGAGTAATCCCTGTGCATCGCCGGGTTAACCCAAAAAGCAAACAAACAAACAAGCAACAACAAAAAAAAAAAACCTGCAAGGGACTTCCCTGAACATCTTGAGCCACTCCCTGGTGACCTCTTCCTTGATTGGCTCAGTAGTTATCTCCACTGACTTCATGCAGGGGTAATTCTGCCTTTTATGCTGATCCCCATAAATGGGTGGGAATAGTTCTGCCTTCTCAGCTGATTCCCATAAATGGGTGTTATCTGGTTCAACTGATAGTTACTGGCAAAAGCTGTGCTTTTCCAAATGGCTCTGCTTATGCTAAGCCTGGCTAAGTATTATAGGAGAGTAGGCCTTCACAGGCACAAAAGTCTTCCAAGATGAAAAGAGAATAGGAGATAACGATGACTTTGAGGTTCCGCTTTATCGATTCTGACTAAGGGTGTCTCACACAATGGCTGCAGCTCTGTAAATAGCCAGCCCTTGTGCTTCTCTTCCAACTCCATGCTCCTGACAATGAGAATAACGGCTGCTGTGTCTCGTGCTGGGGAGCCAAGGTCAAGGAGATTTTGTGTTTAACAAATGGCTAGACCTTCCCTTGCTCAGGCTGTCTAGGCTGCTCATAACCTCGACATACCAGAGTCTGTCCGTCTTGTTCTTTATGACAGGACCTTCTAGATGGAGGTTGAAGGTGCCAATCCAATGGATTCTACTGTGGCAGATGACAACAGGTGCATTCCATCTGGGAGATGTAGGTGTGTGTCGAAGTTTACATTCTTTTTCCTTTGCAATCATGGACTGCCCAAATGCCTTCACCAAGAGAACTGAGCTGTGACTCCGCAACTCCTCCAGATGTATGCTGTCCCTTAAACAAGCCAGCATGAAGGTTCTTCTGTGCATCCACTGATGAATTAATCACCATTGATGGGTTTCCACAGCATGTTTTCACATTCCTGCTAGTCCTTAATCTCTTTCGAGTTGAGTCTTTCTAACCATGACATGACACTTAACTGTCATTTGGAAGGCCTGCTTATATGTCTACTTCTGTGAAAAATGTTTGTTGTTTATATTATTTTCTGTAATCTCTCTAACAGTATAGAGAAAAGGAACTTCACAAGAATTACAGAATTTCTTCTTCTAGGATTATAGAGGACTCAATTGTGCTATTATTCTTATTATTCTTATTTATGCTTTCTTCTCCATGTACCTGATCACCATGCTTAGGAACCCGCTCATCATCCTGGCCGTCAGCTCAGACCCCCACCTCCACACACCCATGAACTTCTTCCTGTCCAACCTGTCCCTTATGGACATCTGCTTCACCTCCACCACCATCCCCAAGATGCTGCAGAACATCCAAATCTATAGCAGAGCCATCTCCTATGAAGGATGCATCACCCAGATGGGTTTTTTTTCTTGATCTGCAGGACTGGAGAACTTCCTGTTGACCTCGATGGTCTGTGACCACTTTGTGGCCATCTGCCACCCCCAGAACTACAAGGTCATCATGAATCCCCAATTCTGGGGCTGCTGGCTCTGGTGTACTGGGTCACAAGCTCCTTACTTTCCTTGGTAGAACTTAGTGGTGTTGTAGTTATCCTTCTGTACAACATTGAAATACCCCATTGTGTGTGTGTGTGTGTGTGACCTCAAAGAGGTCACCCAACTCGGCTGCTCTGACACCTTTGCTAATGTCCTGGTGATGTATTTAGTATCTGTGCTGCTGGTGGGTGGTACCCTTGCTGGGATCTTTTACTCCTACTCTAGGGTCATTTCCTCCATACGTAGAATCTCATCTGCTCAGAGAAGTATAAAGCATTTCCCACCTGTGTTTCTCACCTCCCCGTGGTCTCCTTAGTTTATGGAAAAGGCATAGATGGGAGCCTGAGCACTGCTGCGGCCCCAACTCACGCTCCAGTGCAATTGCCTCGGTTATGTACATGGTGGTCACCGCCATGCTGAACTTCTACAGTCTCAGGAACAACAACATAAAGGGTCTCTGAAAATCCTCTTTGAGACGGAAGCAAAAAAAGATATTTCTTGGAGCTAAAGAATTTCCTTGAGCTAACATAGAAGAGAATCGGGGCCAAAAATTGTGAATTTTTCCAGAGTTGGGTATTATTAATTCTAATTTACTAATTAAATGTGGTTTCAGGGACCCTCTGCGCCTAAAGACTTTGATTCCAGAGATCTAATACATTCGGGCATCCAGTGCAGCATCCGATAGCAATGCACTGGGACTGCGAACTGGGCTACAACTCTGTACTGCCAGGGGGTAGATTTTTTTCCTCCCCACCCTGTCTTCCTGCACGGAAAGCGGCGGGCTGGCGGCACCCACGTGGCAGGCGCCATCTTCTATGACTCCAAACCCAGAGGTATTCGGTTTTTACTTTTGGGGCTCCCAGGAACTCATGGGAAGGGGGCGTAACCGGCACGCCCTCGGCCCAGATAAATCCGGAGCCGCTGAGTGCGAATCAGACCCTCTGCGCCTAAAGACTTTGATTCCAGAGACTTCTTACAGCAATGCACTGGGACTGTGAGCTGGGCTATGTAATTTCTGGCAGAATTTTCCCTGGACTTTATACAGAAATCCAAAACCGCGCGGACGCAGCAGCAGACTTAACATTTATAATTGTCAGCAATGTGAAACGGTTCCTTTTGAACAGGTCTGACTTGGGGGGGAAACTCCAAATAATAACAGTAAGTTTTTGTTGAAATATTGAAGGTTTTTAATGTAGCAGCCACCTCTCTGGACTGTGAACTAAGCAAAAGCCCCACGCTGGCCGACGCGGCGTGGCATACACCATACTATGAGGTGAGGGAAGGGGGATGAGGGGAAAAAAGGAAAAAAAAGGAAAAGGAAAAAGGAAAAAAAAAAGAGAGAGTTATGTACTTTGTAGCAGTGGGGCTACATATCTCTTCATTTCCAGCAATGAAAAACAAATTATCAAATGTAGTAGGTCTGTCTCTCTTGGGTGGAAACTCCAACAACTATAGTGAATTTAGTGTTGAATTATGGAATGTAATCAAGGTAAAGAAAAAATGAAGTGAAATTCATTAGTTATACGGTAGGGGGTAGGGGGTGGGGGCGGGGGGTATACTGGGGTTTTTGGTGGTGGAATATGGGCACTGGTAAAGGGATGGGTGTTTGAATATTGTATAACTGACATATAAACCTGAGAACTTTGTAACTTTCCACATGGTGATTTAATAAAAAGTTAAAAAAATAAAAATAAATAAAAAAAAGAAAAAAATGTGGTTTCATTTCAGTTTGTTGGATTAATTTTCATAATTTTACGTATCATTTTTTCTGATTGGAGGGAATTTCCTTCTAGTTTATAATTATCTCTAATTGTGTTAACAGTGGATCCCAAATATTTAGAAACTTCCATCATATTAAGGAATACATTGATATTAATTTGTTCAAATTGCACGGATCAAACCACATAAATTTTGGGGACCGGAGAGATAGTACAGAAGGTAAGGGACTTGCATTGCATGCAGACAACCTCGGTCCAATCCCCGGCATCCCACATGGTACCCTGCGCACCACCAGGAGTAATTCTTGAGAGTCAGAGTAACCTCTGATAATTGCTAGGTGTGACCCAAACCTCAAAAATCCCCAACCTAACCACATAATTTTTTAGATATAAGGAATATAAGGTGGCACTGTACAACCCAGAAGTTTCTGTAATTTTAATGCAAAATATGTGATACAGCTTATTATTGTCTTTCTACAATTCACTTCTCTATCACTGATTTATTTTTTTCCTGGACAACCAGACTATTTTTTTCTTGAGTGAATATTTCTCATGTCAATAGCTCTGTTTAAATAATCTCTTCTCACAGATAAGTTGCTAAAGGGTGAAGCAAAAACTGTTAGGAGTAATAATCAAATAGGTCATTTAATTGTTATTATTATAGATCTTGCAATGTTTGGATCAAACATGGGTCAACTCCTTTCTGGCCCCGCGCGAGATCGACCCCGGAGGCAACTGAACCACTTTGGACACGAGCGGCACCCCCAACATGCCTCCAAACTGTGTGCTCGGAGCTTCTGGTTCAGGCGCTGCCGGCGGGGTATGGTGTTTTCTCTCTCAACTCTTTCTTTTTGAACGCAGCGAGGCAATAGCCGGTTTTTAGACTATGCAGGAAGCCCGGGAAAGCCGATGGGGCGGGACTTCCGGATCCACCCTGTGCCGGCCGACATTTAAGCACAGAGCCATGTGGGGACGCTCCTTTCCGGCCCCGCGCGAGATCGACCCCGGAGGCAACTGAACCACTTTGGACACGAGCAGCACCCCCAAAATGCCTCCAAACTGTGTGCTTGGAGCTTCTGGCCCAGGCGCTGCCAGCGAGTGATGCAATTACCAAAAGAATTTTCCCTGGACTTCATATAGAAATCCAAAACCGCGCGGCCGCGGCAGCCTAATGTCATCTAATCATCAGCAATATGAAATGGTTCCTTTGTAATGGGTTGGACTTTGGGGGGACCATAATAGGGTTAAAGTTTGTAGCGACGTATAATTTCTGGCTGTACTTTCCCTGGACTTTATACAGAAATTCAAAGCCGAGAGGCCGCGGCCATGGCCACGCAACCTATTGTCATTTAATCATCACCAATATGAACTGGTTCCTTTTTAACGGGTCGGACTTTGGTGGGAAATCCTAACAAGAATAGTAAGTCTTTTGCTGAAATATTGAAGGCTACCAAAGTGGTAGCCATCTCTATAGACTGAACTAAGCCATATCCCCACGCCGGCTGAGAAGAAATATCCTTCTTTCTCCGAAAGAAACGCGGTGTGGCGTTAACCATAGTATGATGTCCATTAAGCTGACACGGACCTGGTGGTGTGGGAATGGGATACAAGGGAATAAATTATTATGTACTTGGAACAGCGGGACGCTGGTGGAATCTCGAGCCGGGGCCGATACCAGCGTATTACTTTTGGTTCCAGAAACTGCTTGCAGACATTCTACCAGACTATCAACTAAGCCAGAGCCCCACGCCGGCTGATGACAGGAAATAACCCAGAGCCCCACGCCGGCTGATGACAGGAAATAACCATCTTTTTTGGTTTGTTTTCCCTTTGTCAGGCAGCGTGGTGATTACTAAACAGGCGTGATCTCGGTGGCGCGGGACGAGGGGGGAAAAAATAGAAAAGTTATGTAACAAACAGCGGGACTTAATATCTCAACATTCTCAGCAATGGAGAGCCATCAAATGCTTCCTTGACAGTGGGACTGTCTTTTCTTTTTTGGGCGGAAACCCTAGCAACAATAGTGAGTTATGTGTTGAAACATGGACTGTAACCAAGATAAAGCATAAACAAAGTGAAACTTATCACTTACAAGGGTGGGGACTGGGGGGGCGGGAGGGGGCGGGAGGTATAATGGGGTGGTTGGTGATGGAATATGGGCACGGGTGAAGGGAAGGGTGTTTGAGTATTGTATAACTGACATAATCCTGAGAACTATGTAACCCTCCACATGTTGATTCAATAAAATTTAAATTAAAAAAAAAACATGGGTCAACTATGTGTAAGGAAGTGCATTCCATGCATATATCTCACCAGCCCTATATTCTAATGTAAGGATAGGAATATATATGATTCTTACAATAATCTTTCCAGAGGTATATTGTTGGAGTTGGTCAAGGCCACTCATATAAAGGAATCAAACAAAGAATTTATTACAACCTTTGAAAGGATTAATATACCACAAGTAGCTCAACAGAAGACTCAAACTAGCAACAATTCAATTTATTCAGAGGGCCACAGAACAGAGTAGACCACAGACCAGAAAGTGCAGCTTCTCCATCGCCCAAGAGCTTGCTAGGGATGTAGAGACCATGGACCCACCAGCATTCGCTGAGCTAGTTTCTGTATTAGAAACACAATCCCAGATGATACAAATGCACATGGCAAGTAGATAAGTGCTGGTATAAAACAGACAGAAAATAGACAGTCTCCCAGACTCAATCGACACATGGGTGGGATCAAAAACTCTCAATTGTGTGTGCTCAGCTGCCCCCGTTTCCCCCCACACACCTCGCAGACATTATCCATTATCACAAATAGACATGCTTGGATTCTAACAAGGTCCTTTGGAAATAGAGAATCTCCATTCTGTCCAGAAAAGGAGCCCACAGGGAAATCTATACTTAGTGGCCATAGTAACTGGAAGGCAGCGTGCCCAGCGAGGAGACAGCAGCAGCTGTAAATAGCGCCTCTGCTCAGTCCCTCAGCTCCTTTACCTGAGTCGGTCACGGCAACGTGCTTGATGCTCTCCAGTCCTGAGTGTGGTGGGGGGACCAACGCCTCTCTCCTGCCTGCTATCTTCTCTGGGCTTCAGACTCCACCATCAGCGACCCATCAAGGGAATTGTGGGAGACCATTCAAAGGTCTGACTCTCCACACAGGTGTGTCTGCATGTCATGGGGATGGTGCAAGTGATGTTCTGTGGGAGATAAAGGCAAGAAGGTTTACCTGAGGTCGCTTTAGAGTCTGCCATCCCGGAACAGGCACGAGAGATCACTGTTTGTGTTGGCGCCATTGTTAATTAATTGATACTTTATTATGATGGCCAAAAATGAGTTCATAAGCAATAAGCAAGGATCAATCATTTTACTAGAAGAAAAATTAGAAGCAATGCAAGTTTAGTGTCCTGAAGTCAAAGTACAACCAAAGATTAAAGATCTTTGCAATTAATAGGAGTGGGTAAATAGTGAATTTGCTGCCAAGGGTTAACCAATGAAGATATCTTTTTGTTAGTTTCTTCAGATAAGGCTTTTTTTTTCTTTTTGGTTCACACCCAGCAATGCACAGGGGTTACTCCTGGATCTGCACTCAGGAATCATTCCTGGCGGTACTCGGGGGACCGTATAGGATGCTGGGAATCAAACCCAGGTCGGCCGCGTGCAAGACAAATGCCCTACCTGCTGTGCTATCACTCCAGCCCCAAGATAAGACATATTTGTATACATTTGCTTATAGACAAAAGAGACTTGGACCAAGGAATGATCGAAAATATTATTTTGCAACAACAGTAAGACAGTGATAGAGTGTTGAGAAGAGCTATGACAACATACTTTCTAATTGTTTCATTTCCTGTGTGTCTAGATACATCTGTGGGTGATTGGTATTGCTTTGTATGTGAATTGTCTGTTGGAGTCCTTTGCTTTAGGATGGGAAGGTCAGCAGTGGATTTGTTCCTGTTTTTCATTGTATTCATTAAAATTCTAGAATTAAAACATGTCAGAGAGAGAGAGAGAGAGAGAGAGAGAGAGAGAGAGAGAATGATTACACTGATTGGCAGGATAAAAAGAGACATCATAGAAAACTAATGCCCAGGGGCTGGAGTGATAGTACAGCGGGTAGGGCGGTTTGCCTTGCATGAGACCCACCCAGGTTTGATTCCCAGTATCCCATATGGTCCCCTGAGCACTGCCAGGAGTAATTCTTGAGTGCAGCAAAACAAAAAAAAAGAAAAGAAAGGAAAAGAAAAGAAAAAGAAAACTAATGCCCAAAGCAAAAAAAAAAAAAGGCAGGAGAACTTGGTTCTTTCTAGAAAGCCACAGTGGGAAGGGACTACTCAGATAATAATGGGGTAAGTGGCCAATTTGTATAAGAACAGGGTGAAATGAGGTAAATTGATATGCATGATATGTTTTCTGGGACAATGTTGCGAACTGTCTTTGCAGCACAGTATTGCAAAATAGTATTGCCTTAAAGGAAAAAATAAAATAAGGTGGAGAGAACAATGGTGAAGGGATTGGTGTTGGAACCTTGTAGCCTGAATCTCAATCATGAAAAATTTAGTAATTTGGTCATTCATGGTGATTCGATACTTTTTTTTAATTCAAACATATAACCATTACCATGTTACCCCTCCCCCAAAGGTAAAAGTGCCATTCCTAATATATTGAAATTATTTTCTTGATTTCAAAGACCAATAAAAGTCATTTACACAAGCCCAATAATGTCTTTAATAAAAATGGTATTGTGGTATATATTTACAAAAGGTATAAAACTGTTGTTTGAAAAAAAATGCTCTTGTAGAGGCCAGAGCAGGTAGGGTATTTGTCATGCACGTGGCCGACCAGGGTTCAATCCCCTGCATCCCATATGGTCCCTCAAGCACCACCAGGAGTAACTCCTGAGTGTAGAGTCAGGAGTAACTCCTGAGCATTGCTGGGTGTGACCCAAAAGAAAAAAGAAGGAAAAATGCTCTTGTAATGCATCATCAGCTCAATGAGAAAAATAAATAGAAAGCAAACCTGTTTGTCTGGAAAATAATCATCTTGTTTTGCTCAGTTCTATAGTTCCCTCCACCACATGGACCCACGAAACCTGACAGGAACCATACAATTTCTTCTTCTGCGATTTTCAGAGGAAGCAGCCTTGGAGCCCTTTCTATTCGGGCTCTTCCTGTCCATGTACCTGATCACCGTGCTGGGGAACCTGCTCCTCATCCTGGCCGTCAGCTCAGACCCCCACCTCCACACACCCATGTACTTCTTCCTGTCCAACCTGTCCTTCGTGGACATCTGCTTCACCTCTAACACCATCCCCAAGATGCTGGTGAACATCCAGACTCACAGCAAGGCCATCAGCTATGACGGGTGCCTCACCCAGATGTATTTTTCCATCTTTCTTGGTGGGCTGGACAACTCTCTCCTGACGGTGATGGCCTATGACCGCTATGTGGCCATCTGCCACCCCCTGCACTATATGGTCATCATGAACCCCCGGCTATGTGTGCTATTGGTGCTGGCGTGCTGGGGGGTCAGTGCCCTGCATTCCTTAATGCATAGTCTCATGGTGTTGCGTCTGTCCTTCTGTGCTGATGTGGAAATCCCTCATTTTCTCTGTGAACTCAATGAGGTGGTCCACCTGGCTTGTTCTGACACCTTCCTTAATGATGTGGTAATCTACTCTTCAGCCGGAGTTCTGGGGGGCGGCCCCCTTACTGGGATCCTTTACTCCTACTCTAAGATTGTCTCCTCCATACGCAGAATCTCCTCAGCTCAGGGCAAGTATAAAGCGTTTTCCACTTGTGTGTCTCACCTCTCCGTGGTCTGTTTGTTCTACGGTACAGGACTCTGTGTGTACCTGAGCTCTGCTAGCACCCAGAAATCACAATCCATTGCAGTGTCCTCTGTGATGTACATGGTGGTCGCCCCCATGCTGAATCCCTTCATCTACAGCCTCAGGAACAAAGACATCAAGGGCGCTCTGAGAAGCCTCACTGGAAAAAATACAATGAAAGCAAAATCATCTGAGGTCTGAGGAACTTCCAACTAGATCAGGATCTTAATCTTAAGATACAGTCATTGTGATATTTTTTATTAGAATGTGGTAGGGAATTGTACTTTTACTTCTTGCTATCGTGTCTAATTTTTTTTTAATTTTCTTACCTAATATGTTGATGGGCTGGAGCAATAGCACAGAGGGTAGGGCATTTGCCTTGCACTCGCCAACCAGCACTCATTTCATCCGCCCCTCTCAGCAAGCTACGGAGAGTATCTCACCCGCACGGCAGAGCCTGGCAAGCTACCCATGGCGTATTTCATATGCCAAAAACAGTAACTACAAGTCTCATAATGGAGACATTACTAGTGCCCACTCGAGCAAATCGATGAGCAATGGGATGACGGTGATGATGATGACAGTGAATATGTTGAGATACTTTACTCATCTCTCTTCTGTCTCTGTTATGAAAGTCTTTTTTGTTTATTCTATTCTGTCCAGTGGATTTCCAATTTTGGATCTAAAATATTAAAAAATTGTCATTTACTCCGTGGTCTAAATTAATTTCTAAGAAAAAATTTTCTGAAAATACCTAAAGCCTGGCAAGCTACCCGTGGCGTATTCAATATGCCAAAAACAGTAACTACAAGTCTCACAATGGAGATATTACTGGTGCCCACTCGAGCAAATCGATGAACAATGGAACGACAGTGCTACAGTGCTACAGTGCTACCTAAATGATACCAAGTCAATTTGGAAAGGTTAATAAAGCTGAAGACATAAAGCGTAATACTATTTTTAAAAGATCATTTTGACAGCCATGGAGTTTTTATATATTTGGCTAGCACTGTCTTTAGCACTGTCATCCCATTATTCATCGAAATGCTGGAGCAGGCACCAATAACATCTTCATAGTGAGACTTGTTGTTACTGTTTTTGGCATATCAAATACGTCACAGGGAGCTTGCCAGGCTCTGCCCTGTGGGCGGAATACTCTCTGCAGCTTGCCAAGCTCTCCGAGAGGGATGGAGGAATCGAACCCGGGTTGGCCACTTGTAAAGCAAACGCCCTACCCACTGTGCCATCGATCCAAACCAATATATTTCTGGTAATGTGAAAAAAATACGAGTTTTTGTCTTTATCAGTTGCATCTAAAGACTTAATCATGACTATTGACGCCATCGGGGCGAGAAAGTCACCTATGATAATATGTTTCTGCCAATATTTCCCTTGAAAACTATTATTTGTTTGTATATATTTAGTGCAATGATATTTAATGCTATAGATTAATGATTTCTGTTATTGATAGATTGGTTCCTTATGCAACTGCTGTCTGTAGTTTATTTTTAATGTTGTTTAATGTTTCTATGAAGACACAAGTTTTCCTAAATTAAAATTAAAGGGACTGGAGCGATATCACAGCAGGTAGGGCCTTTGCTTTGCACATGGCAGACCTGGGTTTGATTCCCAGCATCCCATATGGTCCTCCGAGCACTGCCAACAGAAATTTCTGAGTACAGAGCCAGGAGTAACCTCTATGCATCGTCAGGTGTGACCCAAAAAGCAAATAAATAAATAATAAAATTAAGTAACAATTCTTAACTTCTGATATAAGTATGAAATTCATCATTACAAGAAATTTGTCATGACAAGAAATGAGGTTCCCAGATTTTTCATCAAAATAACAGACCTTAGCTTGTTATACAGGAGACCGGCCATTCTCGAGAGGTTAGGGGAGTTATTTTTCATCACATGCCAATACTGTGACGATGCACTGGACTTAGTCGAGATGCAACTCCAACAACTGGAATTTTAAGAGACTGTAACTCATAATTGGGGTAAAGTTTGGTGAGATTAGTGATTCGCTGAGGCATCATAATTATTTGATATAGCTGGTTTCTAACTAGATTGTAATTTATTGTTATATACCTTCAAAGACGTTTTCTTCCATTTTTTTGGCATAACTTATGCTCCATAACAAGTTATATTAAAATCAAATGGTCAAGGGGCTGGAGCAATAGCACAAGTGTGTAAGGCGTTTGCCTTGCACGCGGCTGACCCGGATTCGATTCCCAGCATCCCATATGGTCACCAAGCACCGCCAGGGGTAATTCCTGAGTGCAGAGCCAAGAATGACCCCTGAGCATCACCAGGTATGACCCAAAGAGCAAAAAAAAAAAATCAAATGGTCAAGTAGGAACCTAAGTTACTAAGTGCTTGCTTTGCACATGGCCAACTCAGGTTCTATCCCCCACACCCCATGTGGTCCCCAGTGAGGAAAATGAGCACAGCTCTCTCACTCACCTAGGAACATCACATGTGATGAAAAGTGTGTTGGGGGGAGGTCCCTTGGTACAACACATTTGGTGGCCAAGAGCCAGCCCCCTGGCCGCCCTGCCAGAGGAACAAAAAGATAGGCACCACTACTGATGGATGGTCAATAGACTTTTACTCCAGAATTGAATAGTGTTGTTAGAGAGAATCTGAGGGGTCAGAGTACAGAACTGCACGTAGGTGTGACTGATCATTTACGGAGCTAAAGAATTTTGACTGAGATACTTCCTTTGGGCTGGAGCGATAGCACAGCAGGTGGGGCGTTTGTTTTGCACGCGGCCAACACGGGTTTGATTCCTCTAACCCTCTCAGAGAGCCCAGCAAGCTACTGAGAGTATCCCGCCCACACAGAGAGAGCCTGGCAAGCTCCCCATGGCGTATTTGATATGCCAAAAACAGTAACAACAAGTCTCACAATGGAGACATTACTGGTGCCCACTCAAGCAAATGAATGAACAACAGGATGACAGTGCTACAGTGCTAATTCCTTTGGGGGTGGGGGGGATATCTAGAGGCTATTCTCAGTAATTCATCTATATTGCTTTTTTCTTTCTCTTGCTACTGGCACGTACTAATCATGTTTAGATCTCTTATTAATATATGCAGCTATTAGGATAAACACAGTAAGAAGTATAGATTGCAAAACTTAGTTCTCTGGGCTCTGGGATCTAAGGGTAAAAGCCAACTGGACTTTTACTGTAAATGCCAAACAATATACTCAGATAGGTTTCACTTGTCCTACCCCACGGGCTCCTGTCTTTAAGGTCATTACAGCTTGTATCAAGACAGTGATTTGTGATTTCAAAAATGACCTATATCAAAGTGAGGGTAACTTTGCTGCTTACCCTGGGTCCATCCAGAGATCCTTCAGTGAGACTCAGCTTTGGGGAGGGTAGGGGGGTGTTAGGAACTATAGCGACTGAAGTAATGATATGAAGTAATGATGACAGATGGCCAGTAGTAGATCCATTTCTGGGTCAATTAACTCCCAAATATTAGGAGCATAGCATTAATGGTCTTTCTGTGTTTGAGCAAAAAACATTGTTGTATAGTAAAATATGTAATGGAAATGGGGAAGAGAGAAAAGCAAGTAATTCACTACAAATACAACATTCAAAGTCACCAGAAGGTTTGACTTTATAAGGAACCAAGCCTAACTTGGGGAATTTAGTAGCTAACAGAAAGAGAGAGGTAAAGCACAAAGGAAAAGTTAAAGATAAATTCAGGGAATTAGGAGGGCTCATTAGGAGGGAATTAGGACGGCTCACAAAGTGTTAACACCATGTAGATGAATTCAAGGACCACCCTTTGTCTGTTGCACACAGTTTATTTAACAATATGATACAAGAAATGAGTTGGTACTTTACCATTCTATACAGTGATTGAATCTCCTTGAATTTTCTTATTTATAGTAATTATAGCGCTTGCATGATTTACACTAGAATTGCTTTTCCTCATTTCAAGTTTCATATGGAAAGAAAAAAAGAATGCCTCTTCTCTATTAAAATCAGCATGGTCTAAGAGGGGGGTTTGGTGGGGGAGGGGGGCAATTCACTAATGAAGCCTAAAAAACTCGGGTTCAAGATCCAATAATCCACTGAGCTCACCAAGAGTAAGTCCTGAGGGCAGAGCCAGGATTAATCCCTGAGCACTGGCAGGTGTGGCCCCCAAACCAAATAATAATAATAATAATAATAATAATAATAATAATAATAATGAAATAAAATAAAGTGGCCGACAATTTTACAACTTTTTGATAATGTGGTTATATGGTTGGATATAGGCAGATTGCGAGTGATTCTTAGTCATCTCTGTTCTGTGAGTTAACTTTTCTTTCTAGACAGCATTCACAGAATTTATAAATAATTTTCACGGTCACAAATAATTTTGAAAGTTTTCTCTTTTTAAATGTTCATCTCATACTCTTACCAAATTAATTTCTTTTTAATTTTTTCATTAAATGGCTGTAAGACAAACAGTTACAAATGATTGCACTCATTCATGGGATAAATAAAACACAGTATGAGACTATTACCCCTGGATGATATAAATGAGGGCCAGAAGGACAAGCTCATGGTAGGAAGCTTGTCACGAGTGGCAGGAAGGGAGAGAGGGCCGTTAGGAAAGAAAAGGGACCACTATGACAATGACAGTTGGAAATGATTACTCTGGACAAGAGTTGAGTGCCATATTAGTTTAATCCATTTCTTTACTCTTTCCTTGTGGACACTGGAGTTCGTGTATTTCTTTTTTATTGTTTTTTTTAAGGAGGGGGTACTCCCAGTGATGCTCAAGGTTTATAAAGTCCAGTCTCTGCACTCAGGAATCACTCCTAGCTAGATTCGGGGGGCCTTATGAGGTTTCAGGGATTGAGTCTGGGAAGGTTGATCTCAAGGCAAATGCAAATTTGCCTTGAGGCATACAAGGCAAATCTCCTACATGCTGTACTATCTCTCCAGCCTCAAGATTTATGCATTTCATTTCGGAATTTTTGCCAGTGATTAATGTAGATACTCAGAAAGCTGAGCTGAATAAGAAAATAAGAGACAGGTAAAATCTTATTAGTATGATGGGATTGCAAGAGCCTTTATTGTAGATCTTCCTCTGAGCCCCTGATACTTTCTGGAAGTATCTGGTGACCTGGGTACACGGAGCAAATTCCAATGCAGTCTATGACTGATGATCAACAGACACAGACGACAGGCTGATATCACTACAGACAAGTTCATTCAGGATCAAAAGTGATTAGATAGAGACAATTGAGACAATCAGAATGCAATCCATGCAGGATGAGGGCATGTGGTGTGTGGGAGACAGGAGGTTAGATCAATGATGAAACAAAATTATTTCTCTAGGTTCCATCACTCTTTTTTTAATTTTTTTAATTTATTTTTCAGTTGAGTCACCGTGAGAACAGTACAGGGCTTTTAGGATCGAGTCTCAGTCATACTGTGCTCAAACACCCATCCCTTCACCAGTGCACATGTTCCACCACCAAAAACCCCAGCATACTCCCCTCCCACTCCCCCTCTGCCTATGTGGCAGATGATTTTCACTTTACTCTCTCCTTACTTTGATTACATTCAGTTTTCGACAGAAAACTCACTATCATTATTTGGAGTTTTTCCTCCTACAGTCAGACCTGTCGGAATGGCATCATTAGATTGTATGTTTTCCATTGTTGGTAACAAAGAGCTTATGATGTTGCATGGTCGCGAAAGCGGCCGCCCAGTTTTAGAATTCTGGTATTAAGTCCAGAGGTATTTCTGCCAGCAGCCGCTGCATCCCGAGATTGGTTTGTCTTCGTCTCAGAAATCACATCCAAGTGAGTCTACATGACCTGGAGATTGTGCGGGAGAAGGTCAGAGAGAATTAATGCAGAATTAACATTTCTCCAAGTCCACCCATGAGCTGACCTGGCCCAGCCCACTCAGCAGAGAGCACTGTTTCCTAGTCTTGGATAATTATTTGATGTGTTATTCATGATGAACAATATAGCACTGTAGCACTGTCATCCCATTGTTCATTGATTTGCTCAAGCAGGCACCAGTAACATCTCCATTGTGAGACACGGTGTTACTGTTTTTGGCATATTGAATAAGCCACAGGTAGCTTGCCAGGCTCTGCCATGAGGGCAGGATACTCTCGCTAGCTTGCCGGGCTCTCCGAGATGAACAATCACTGTAGCACTGTATCACTGTCATCCCGTTGTTCATCAATGTGTTCGAGCGGGCTCCAGTAACGTCTATTCGTCCCTGTCACACGTTAGTGTAGCCCAATAGCACCTGCTCGCTCTAGGAACACAAAGAGCCTGAGATTTTAGCAGCCTCTCCATATTCATCCTTCCCAACACTGTCACATTGGGGGCTCTTTCAGGGTCAGGGGAATGAGGCCCATTATTGTTACTGTTTTGGGCATATCATGGGTAGCTTGCCAGGCTCTGCTGTGCGGGCAGGATTCTCTCAGTAGCTTGCCAGGCTCTCCAAAAGGAAAAAAGGGAAAAACTGGGTCACTTGCTTCCGGGAGCTTTGTTTTATAATCTCTGGATCTTAGCCATTGAAGAGATTATATGGTGTGGGGAGCAGTTTGTGGGTGTGAATACCAAGCTACTAGAAAACAGGGGACCTGGGTAGAGGAGGCTTGGAGATCTCCAAGCCCGATTCGAGCAGACTTGGAGATCTCAGCCAAGGGTCCCGCATACCTGGGTTCCTCTGTTGGTTCCCTCGTGGGTGAGACTTGTCCGAGCATGTGGAGAGTGGCTTTGAGTATGACTGCAGCTGGGTTCAATAGAGATGCACAATAGAGAGGTGAATATTCCATAAG
Source organism: Sorex araneus (assembly GCF_027595985.1). Taxonomy (NCBI): domain Eukaryota; kingdom Metazoa; phylum Chordata; class Mammalia; order Eulipotyphla; family Soricidae; genus Sorex; species Sorex araneus. Next base: position 245,810,058 of record NC_073303.1, read on the forward strand.
AAATATGAGGTCCATGTGGGTTGTGAAGTGGATTTCATAAAAAAATAGTACAGGAGAGTGGGTCAGAGTGATACTACATCAAAGAGGGCACTTGACTTGCATGGGGCCTACCTGGGTTCGAACCCAAAAACCCAAATAGTCCTCTAAACTCACCAGACGAGATCCCTGACCTCAGAGTCAGGAGTAAGCCCTGAGCATCACTGGGTGTGCTCCCCACACACACCAAAAAAATACAAAAACAAACAAAAAAGAAAAAATATATAGGAGAGAATGGAATATAAGTCGATATGCCTTTATAATCTGTAATAATGTTCCAGATCTCTGCAGAATAAAACTCACACTCATGTTGACTAAATTGAGTGTGAACTATCTGTGTTTCTCCTTATGCTCTTACTCTTTTTTCATTGTTGTTTGTTTGCTTTGGTCTGTCTCTGGGCTCAGGAATCATTCCTGGTGGGACTCAGGGGACCAGCTGGGGTGCCAGGGATCGAACCCACCTCAGTCACATGCAAGGCAAGTGCCCTCCCCACTGTACTATAGCTCAGGCCCCCTTCATGCATTTCAACAAGCAAGTTAGACTCTCACTCCCTATAGATGAAAAAGGCTCAGACTGAAGAGTGTCTGAAAACAGTGGCTTGTCGCAGCTATCCACAAGACACGTGTAGCGTGGTATATTCTCATGAGGGAATTAACTTCAAGAAAACTGTATATTGTGTGGAGAGGGGTATGACAGTTAGCTTGGACTTCAATGCATTTTATTCTTCATGGGGCTGAATGTATTGAATATTTCTTAGATGTGTACTTTTTGTCAATTTCTCGCTTGGGTACTTAGTTCTTTTTTTTTTCTATTGGGGTCACATCTGGTGATGCACAGGAGTCACTCCTGGCTCATGCATTCAGGAATTACCCCCGGTGATTCTCAGGGGACCATATGGAATGCTGGGAATCAAACCGGGGTCGGTCGCATGCAAGCCAAATGCCCAACCCGCTGTGCTATCACTCCAGCCCCAGAAGGAGCCAAGTCTTGATTCAAAGTGGGAGAATAGCTGCATTTGTGTGTATTAGGTTATGCGCTACCCTCCAACCACAAAACACATATAGGGCCAAGTTACAAGCATCACTGGAGAGTCTATTAATCATTGTCTTGAGTGGCCTGGCTCATAGCACAGCTGGATGTGGACCCTGCAGCAACAAAGTATATGGTGAGTCCTTAAACATCACAGTAGGATTGTTGCTATTGTTGCTAACATTCTCATTGGTATCTTTTTTTATTATTTATTTATTTTTTATTAGTGAATCACTGTGAGGGTACAGTTACAGATTTATACATTTTTGTGCTCATGTTTCCCCCATACAAAGTTCAAGAACCCATCCCTTCACCAGTGCCCATTCTCCACCACCCGTAAACCCAGCATCCCTCCCACCCTCCCCAGTCCCGTCTCCCCCCACCCCACACTGCCACTATGGCAGGGTATTCCCTTTTGTTCTCTCTATCTGATTAGGTGTTGTGGTTTGCAATAAAGGTGTTGAGTGGCCATTGTGGGTACTTAGTAATCCCAAGTCAAGATAAAACAAAGTTCTGAGTAAAATAAGTCTAGTTTAAAAAAATACTTTAAGGGCACTATTAGGGTCCAGTGTCCGAAAAACCACACAAAGCAATGAGTTCTGCGGTATAAGATTATATTTGGCACAAGTCAAACAAGAATGAAGTTTAGAAAGATGACAGGTCAGATGCAGCTTCTCCATCACCCAAGAGCTTGCTAGGGATGTAGAGACCATGGACACACCAGCATTTGTTGAGCTAGTTTCTGCATTAGAAACACAATCCCAGATGATACAAATGCACATGGCAAGTGGATAAGTGCTGGTATAAAACGGACAGAAAATAGACAGTCTCCCAGACTCAGCCAACACATGGGTGGGATCACAAACTCTCGATTGTGTGTGCTCAGTGACCCCTACCCCCCACAGACATTATCCATTATCACAAATAGACATGCTTGGATTCTAACAAGGTCCTTTGGAAATAGAGAATCTCCATTCTGTTCAGAAAAGGAGCCCACAGGGAAATCTATACTTAGTGGCCATAGTAACTGGAAGGCAGCGTGCCCAGCGAGGAGACAGCAGCAGCTGTAAGTAGCACCTCTGCTCAGTCCCTCAGCTCCTTTACCTGAGTCGGTCACGGCAACGTGCTTGATGCTCTCCAGTCCTGAGTGTGGTGGGGGGACCAACGCCTCTCTCCTGCCTGCTATCTTCTCTGGGCTTCAGGCTCCACCATCAGCGACCCATCAAGGGAATTGTGGGAGACCATTCAAAGGTCTGACTCTCCACACAGGTGTGTCTGCATGTCACGGGGATGGTGTAAGTGATGTTCTGTGGGAGATAAAGGCAAGAAGGTTTACCTGAGGTCGCTTTAGAGTCTGCCATCCTAACAGACACCAGAGATCACTGTTTGTGTTGGTGCCATCGTCAATTAATTGATACTTTAGTATGATGGCCAAAAATGAGTTCATAAGCAATAAGCAAGGATCAATCATTTTACCAGAAGAAAAATTAGAAGAAGCAATGCAAGTTTAGTGTCCTGAAGTCAAAGTACAACCAAAGATTAAAGATCTTTGCAATAAATAGAAGTGGGTAAATAGTGAATTTGCTGCCAAGGGTTAACCAATGAAGACATCTTTTTGTTAGTTTCTTCAGATAAGGCTTTTTTTCTTTTTGAACATTTTCTTTTTGGTTCTCACCTGGCGATGCACAGGGGTTACTCCTGGCGGTGCTTGGGGATGCTGGGAATCAACCCCCAGTCAAATGCCCTACCCGCTATGCTATCACTCCAGCCCCAAGATAAGGCAAATTTGCTTAAAGACAAAAGAGACTTGGACCAAGGAATGATAGAAAATATTATCTTGCAACAACAGTCCTTGAGACACAAGAAGTAAGACAGTGACAGAGTGTTGAGAAGGGCTATGATAACATTCTTTCTTTCTAATTGTTTCATTTCGTGTGTGTCTAGACACATCTGTGGGTGATTGGTTTTGCTTTGCATGTGAATTGTCTGTTGGAGTCCTTTGCTTTAGGATGGCGAGGTCAGTAGTGCATTTGTTCCTGTTTTCATTGCATTCATTAAAATTCTAGAATTAAAACATGTCTGTTTTGTATTAATTAAATAAATTTAAAATAAATTTAAATTTATTGATTTGTTTATAGAGGTGTGCAAAGGGAGAACGTGAGGGAAGTTTTTGTTCTGGTAGACTGGTATGATTAGTCTATGATCATCCTTGATCATCCTTGAGGGGAAAAGAGAGAGAGAGAGAGAACAATATTTGCCATAGAGGCAGGCTGGAGCATAGGTATAAGGGAAACTGAGGACACTGGTGGTGATAAATGGTGGAGGGACCAGTGTTAGAACATTGTATGACTGAAACTCAATCATGAGTAACTTTGTAACTGTGTATTATTCAATTTTTAAAAAGAATAACAAAACTAGGGTCACATGCGTCATGACAAATTCTGAGAATCAAACTGAGCAGAATATAATACTATATTGGATTTTCTGCACTTATATGAGTGTAACTAATTTTTTTATTAAATCACCATGAGCTACAGTTACAAAGCTTTCATGATTGAGTTTCAGTCCTATAATGGTCGAATACCCATCCCTCCACCAGTGTACAATTTCCACCACCAATGTCCCCAATATCCCTCCTGCAACCCCCACCTCATCCCACCCCCTGCCTCTGAGATTTTAGAGGCCTCTCTTTACACGTCCTTTCCAATGGTGCCACATTGAAGGCTCTTTCAGGGTCAGGGGAATGAGATTCATCATTGTTACTGGTTTTGGCATATGAATACACCATGGGGAGTTTGCAAGGCTCTCCCATGTGGGCAGGAAACTCTTGGTAGCTTGCCAGGTTCTCCAAGAGGGAGAACTAGACTATAAGATGTCTTCCGGGAGCTTGGTTTTATAGTCTCTGGATTTGGCCATTGGTGGGATTACACGGCACCAGGGGCAATTTCTGGGTGTGACCGAATAGCTACTGGAAAATGGGGAATCTGGGCGGAAGAGACCCAATCCCGATCCGAGCAGGCTTGGAGGTCTCAGCCCCAGATCCCACACACCTGGGTTCCTCTGCCGGTTCCTTCATGCGTGAGGCTCATGGGAACATGTGGAGAGGGGCCTTGAGCATGGCTGTGGCCTGCCTCTGGAGGTCCTCAGCTGTGGGGGCTCTGCTCGGGGCAGAGAGGGAAAGTGAAACCCACCCACTCTGAGGGGCCCTGGGGAAGAGAGCCAGGCTCGGGGGCAGAGACTCTGCATCGCTCTCTTCCGGGAGCTTCGTTTTATAGTCTCTGGATGTTGGTCGTTAGTGGGATTACACGGGACCCAGTCTCTGATTCATAACACGCTATTAGCCTCTGATACATGCCTGTTTGTTCTGGCCAGCCTTTGCTACGTAATTATTAGTCTGTGTTGATATCATTACACTGTATACCGTTTTTTATTCTTTTTTGGTCATACCCAGTGATGCTCAGGGCTTACTCCTGGCTTTGCACTCAGAAATCACTTGACTGGAATTGTTTGTGGGATCAAACCTGGGTCAGCCACTTGCAAGGAAAATGCCCTGCCCACTGTATGATGGCTCTGCCCCCTACATTGTATATCTTGTTACAGCTTTCACTGTTGCATTTAATTTAGTTACTACAGCATATGCAAACATGTTCATTAAGCTGGTTTGCCATTTGCACATTCAGTTAAAATATTTTCTTTGTTTTGTGTGTGTGAGTGTATAGATACATTGATGAGAAGCCCTTATCAAAATGAGTAATGTGCCCTAGCTCTGATGCAGGAGCGGTGACAGCAGGTGAAAATATTGAGTAATAAAGAGGCTCAGATGCAGAGTTGGAAACTAGAAAAGTTTATTGGGATATATGGGAGAGGAAAAGGAACTCCCCAAGTGAGGAACTTAGTATAGGACTAAGTTAAGTAGGGCTCTTTTTGTGAACTTTTTACAGGAACACTGGCTTTGTGAAATAGGGAAGTTAAGATATGGGGGTTTTGTTGTGTGGCCCTTTTGCATGAATATTGAGCTTTTCACATTTCTTATCAATTCACAAGTATTTTCCAGAGGATGCGAAGGTCCAACAGATCCTTATCTGGCCACCTCCTGCCTGTTATCTTAGCCTCCAGGTGAGCCCAAAGTCTGGGACACAATTTTTCCTTGGACAATTTTTAACTCCTGTTTATCAGAAAGAGCCCAGAAACTCAAAAACGTAGGATGAGGAGGTTCAAAGCTGGGATGGTTGGGACTGGAGTGATAGCACAGCAGGTAGGGCATTTGCCTTGCAAGCGGCCAACCCGGGTTTGATTAACAGCATTCCAAATGGTCCCCTGAGCAGCGCAGGAGTAATTCCTGAGTGCAAAGCCAGGAGTAACCCCTGTTCATCACCAGGTGAGACACAAAAAGCAAAAAAAAAAAAAAAAGGGGGGGGGGGATGGCTCACAGCAGCTGACAAGGGTAAACTGAGACTCCCTCTTTCAGTCTGTGCCTAATAAGACAGCCTATTCTGGAGTTTCACAAAGCTGGGAGACACCCCCATCCTCACCCAACCTCCCCCACCCCACCCCACCCCACACAACACACAACCTCCCTCATCCATCTCCCTCTCTCTACCTCATTCCTCTGTGGATATGACTTCATGCTATAAATTCCAGCTCAGAGCATTTGCCATAGCAATGAAGCGTTCATCCGGGTTTCTGCAAGGAATCTCCCTGTTTCTATCCTATATTTTTTAGTGATGACTCATCTAAATGTCACCATTGTTAGTTTTTCTGACCCAGTCACAATTTAAAATGAGCCTCTCTCACCACAGCATCTCCCTTCGGTAAAGAGAGGTGGGTTTTGTATTTGTGTATGTTTGTGAAGAGGATTTCCAGTCACTCATAGCCTCCCATAAATTTCTGACATATTCTCAGAACTCACAGGTTACTTTTCAAAAGCCTGAGGGTTTTAGATTCAAATGGAAGGATCAAGTGAGCTCTTGGAAATAGCTTAGGTTAGGACAGAAGTTCAAAAGACACGGAGTGGGGCCTGGAGCTATAGTTCAGCAGGTAGGGTATTTGCCTTGTACATGGGGATCAATTCCCAGCATCCCATAGGGTTCCCCATGCACCACCAGGAGTGATTCCTGAGTGCAGAGCCAGGAGTAACCCCTGAGCATTGAAGGATGTGACCCAAAAAAAGAAAAACTTTAAATTTAAATTAAACTCCTATTTAAAGAGAGAGACAGAAAGAGACAGAGTGATTACACTGATTGGCAGGATAAAAAGAGACACTATAGAAAACTAATGCCCAGGGTTTGGAGCAATAGTACAGGGGGTAGTGCGTTTGCCTTGCACAAGGCCCACCCAGGTTTGATTCCCAGCATCCCGTATGATCCCCTGAGCGCTGCCAGGAGTGATTCTTGAGTGCAGAGCCAGGAGTAAGCCCTGAGCATCGCTGGGTGTGACCCAAAAAAAAAAAGAAAAAAGAAAAAGAAAGAAAACTAATGCCCAATGCAAAAAAACAAAGAGCAGGAGAACTTGGTCCTTTCTAGAAAGCCACAAGTGGGAAGGGACCACTCAGATAATAATGGGGGAAGTGGCCAATTTGGATGAGAACTGGGTGAAATGAGGTAAATTGATATGCATGATATATTTTCTGGGACACTGTTGTGAACTGTCTTTGCAGCACAGTATTGCAAAATAGTATTGCCTTAAAGGAAAAAATAAAATAAGGTGGAGAGAACAATGGTGAAGGGATTGGTGTTGGAACCTTGTAGCCTGAAACTCAATCACGAATAACTTAGTAACTTGGTCATTCACAGTGATTCGAACACTTTTTTTTAAATAAATTCAAACATATAACCATTACCTTGTAACCCTTCCCCCAAAGAAAAAATTGCCATTCCTAATACATTGAAATTATTTTCTTGATTTCTAAGATCAATAAAAATCATTCACACAAGCCCAATAATGTCTTTAATAAAAACGGTATTGTGATATATATTTAGGAAAGGTGTAAAACTGTTGTTTGAAAATAATTCCTCTTGTAGGGGCCGGAGCAGTAGCACAGCAGATAGAGCATTTGTCTTGCATGTGTCCAACCTGGATTCAATCCCCTGCATCCCATATGGTCCCTCAAGCACCACCAGGAGTAACTCCTGAGTGTAGAGTCAGGAGTAACTCCTGAGCATTGCTGGGTGTGACCCAAAAGAAAAAAGAAGGAAAAATGCTCTTGTAATGCATCATCAGCTCAATGAGAAAAATAAATAGAAAGCAAACCTGTTTGTCTGGAAAATAATCATCTTGTTTTGCTCAGTTCTATAGTTCCCTCCACCACATGGACCCACGAAACCTGACAGGAACCATACAATTTCTTCTTCTGCGATTTTCAGAGGAAGCAGCCTTGGAGCCCTTTCTATTCGGGCTCTTCCTGTCCATGTACCTGATCACCGTGCTGGGGAACCTGCTCCTCATCCTGGCCGTCAGCTCAGACCCCCACCTCCACACACCCATGTACTTCTTCCTGTCCAACCTGTCCTTCGTGGACATCTGCTTCACCTCTAACACCATCCCCAAGATGCTGGTGAACATCCAGACTCACAGCAAGGCCATCAGCTATGACGGGTGCCTCACCCAGATGTATTTTTCCATCTTACTTGCTGGGCTGGACAACTATCTCCTGATGGTGATGGCCTATGACCGCTATGTGGCCATCTGCCACCCCCTGCACTATATGGTCATCATGAACCCCCGGCTATGTGTGCTATTGGTGCTGGCGTGCTGGGGGGTCAGTGCCCTGCATTCCTTAATGCATAGTCTCATGGTGTTGCGTCTGTCCTTCTGTGCTGATGTGGAAATCCCTCATTTTCTCTGTGAACTCAATGAGGTGGTCCACCTGGCTTGCTCCGACACCTTCCTTAATGATGTGGTAATCTACTCTTCAGCCGGAGTTCTGGGAGGGGGAGGCCTTACTGGGATCCTTTACTCCTACTCTAAGATTGTCTCCTCCATACGCAGAATCTCCTCAGCTCAGGGCAAATATAAAGCGTTTTCCACTTGTGTGTCTCACCTCTCCGTGGTCGGCTTGTTCTACAGTACTGGACTCTGTGTGTACCTGAGCTCTGCTAGCACCCAGAAATCACAATCCATGGCCGTGTCCTCGGTGATGTACTCGGTGGTCGCCCCCATGCTGAATCCCTTCATCTACAGCCTCAGGAACAAAGACATCAAGGGCGCTCTGAGAAGCCTCACTGGAAAAAATACAATGAAAGCAAAATCATCTGAGGTCTGAGGAACTTCCAACTAGATCAGGATCTTAATCTCAAGATACAGTCACTGTGATATTTTTTATTAGAATGTGGAAGGGAATGGTACCTTTACTTCTTTCTGTTGTGTCTGGTTTTTTTAATTATTTTACCTAATATGTTGACGGGCTGGAGCAATAGCACAGAGGGTAGGGCGTTTGCCTTGCACAAGGCCAACCAGGGTTTGATTCCTCCACCCCACTTGGAGAGCCTGGCAAAATACCAAGAGTATCTCACCCACATGGCAGAGCTTCGCAAGCTACCCACAGCGTATTTCATATGCCAAAAACAGTAACTACAAGTCTCATAATGGAGACATTACTAGTGCCCACTCGAGCAAATCAATGAGCAACGGGATGACAGTGATGATGATGACAGTCAATATGCTGACATACTTTACTCATCTATCTTTTGTCTCTGTTATAAAAGTCTTTTTGGTTTATTCTGTTCTGTCCAGTGAATTCCCAAATTTGGATCTAAAACATTAAAAAATTGTCATTTACTCCGTGGTCTAAATTAATTTCTAAGAAAAATTCTTCTGAACATAACTTAAGTCTGGCAAGCTACCTGTGGCGTATTCAATATGCCAAAATAACTACAAGCCTCACAGAGGAGATGTAATTGGTGCCCGCCCGAGCAAATCAATGAACAATGGAACGACAGTACTACAGCACTACAGTGCTACCTAAATGAGACCAAGTCAATTTGGAAAGGTTAATAAAGCTGAAGACATAAAGTGTAATAGTATTTTTAAAAGATCATTTTGACAACCATGGAGTTTTTATATTTCTGGTTAGAACTGTCTTTAGCACTCTGTCCTCCTGTTGCTCATTGATTTGCTCGAGTGGGCACCTGTAACATCTTCATTGTGAGACTTGTTACTATTTTTGACATATTGAATACACCACAGGTAGCTTGCCAGCTTCTGCCGTGTGGGCAGAATACTCTTGGTAGCTTGCCGGGCTCTCCAAGAGGGATGGAGGAATCGACCCAGGTTGGCCGAGTGCAAGGCAAATGCCCTACGCATTGTGCTATTGCTCCAACCCAATATATTTCTGGTAATGTGAAAAAATATGCTATGAGTTTTTGCCTTTATCAGTTACATCTAAAGACTTATTCATGACTATTGACGCCATTGGGGCGAAAAAGTCACCTATGATATTGTGTTTCTGCCAATATTTCCCTTGAAAACTATTATTTGTTTGTATATATTGGGTGGGGCTGGAGCGATAGCACAGCAGTAGGGCATTCGCCTTTCATGCAGCCGACCCCTGTTCGATTCCTCCGCCCCTCTCAAGAGCAAGCTACAGAGAGTATTGCACCTGCACTGCAGAGCCTGGCAAGCTACCCGTGGCGTATTCGATATGCCAAAAACAGTAACAATAAGTCTCACAATGAGAGAGGTTACCGGTGCTCGCTCGAACAAATTGATGAGCAACGGGATGACAGTGACAGTGAGAGTGATATATTTGGTGCAATGATATTTAATGTTATAGATTAGTGATTTCTATGTTATCGATAGATCAGTTCCTTATGCAACTGCTGTCTGTAGTTTATTTTCAATGTTGCTTAATGTTTCTATGAAGACACAAGTTTTCCTAAATTAAAATTAAGGAGGCTGGAGCGATAGCACAGCAGGTAGGGCGTTTGCTTTGCACACGGCAGATCTGGGTTCAATTCCCAGCATCTGATATGATCACCGAGCACCACCGGGAGTCATTCCTGAGTGCAAAGCCAGGAGTGACCCCTGAGCATCGCCAGGTGTGACCCAAAAAGCAAAAAAAAATCAAATGGTCAAGTAGGAACCTGTTAAGTTACTAAGTGCTTGCTTTGCACACGGCCAACTCAGTTTCTATCCCCAGCATCCTGTGTGGTCCCCAGTGATGAAAGTGAGCATAGCTCTCTCACTCACCTAGGAGCATCACATGTGATGAAAAGTGTGTTGGGGGAGTCACTTGGTACAACACATTTGGTGGCCAAGAGTGGCCTCCCAGGCCACCCGGTCAGAGGAACAAAAAGACGTGCACCACTACTGATGGGTGGTCAATAGACATTTACTCCAGAACTAAGTAATATTGTTAGAGAGAATCTGAGGGGTCCGAGTACAGAACTGCACACAGGTGTGACCGATCATTTACAGAGGTAAAGCATTGCGATAGCACTCAAGTAAGGCTTTGCTTTGCACACGACCAACCAAGGTTTGATTCCTCCATCCCTCTCGGAAAGCACGGTAAGCTACCGAGAGTATCCCGCCCACACAGCAGAGCCTGGCAAGCTACCCGTGGTGTATTCAATATGCCAAAAACAGTAACAACAAGTCTCACAATGGAGACATTACTGGTGCCCACTCGAGCAAATGGATGAACAACAGGATGACAATGCTACAGTGCTAATTCATTTGGGGGGATATATAGAGGCTATTCTCATTAATTTATCTATATTGCTTTTTTCTTTCTCTTGCTGCTAGTACATACTAAAAAATCATGTTTAGTTCTCTTATTAATATATGCAGCTATTCGGATAAACACAGTAAAAAGTAGAAATTGCAAAACTTAATTCTCTGGGCTCTGGGGGCTAAGGTTAAAAGCCAACTGGGCTTTTACTGTAAATGCAAACAGTATCCTCAGACAGGTTTCACTTTTCCTACCCTATGGGGTCCTGTCTTTAAGGTCATTACAGCTTGTATCAAGACAGTGATTTATGATTTCAAAAGTGACCTATATCAAAGTGAGAGTAGCTTTGCTGCTTGCCCTGGGTCCATCCAGAGATCCTTCAGTAGAACTCAGCTTTGGGGGGTGGGGGGCAGGGGGCTTAGAAACTATAGCGACAGAAGTAATGATATGAAGTAATGATGACAGATGCCCAGTAGTAGGTATGTTTCTGAGTCAATTAACTCCCTAATATTAGGAGCAAAGCTTTAATGGTCTTTCTGTGTTTGAGCAAAGAACATTGTTATATAGTAAAATATGTAGAGGAAAAGGGGGGAGAGAGGAGCAAGTAGTTCACTACAAATACAACATTCAAAGTCACCAGAAGGTTTGACTTTATAAGGAACCAAGCCTAACTTGGGGAATTTAGTAGCTAACAGAAGGATGGAGGTAAAGCACAAAGGAAAAGTTAAAGATAAATTCAGGGAATTAGGAGGGCTCATAAGAGCACTGTAAGCTTGGTGGGGGAGGAGGGCCATTCACTAATGAAGCCTAAAACACTCAGGGTCAAGATCCAATAATCCCCTGAGCTCATCAGAAGTAAGTCCTGAGGGCAGAGCCAAGATTAATCCCTGAGCACTGGCAGGTGTGGGCCCCAAACCAAATAATAATAATAATAATGAAATAAAATAAAGTGGTCGATAATTTTATAACTTTTTGATAATGTGGTTATATGGTTGGATATAGGCAGATTCCTAGTGATTCTTAGTCATCTCTGCTCTGTGAGTTATCTTTTCTTTCTAGACAGCATTCACAGAACTTATAAATAATTTTCACGGTCACAAATAATTTTGAAAGTTTTCTCCTTTTAAATGTTCATCTCATCCCGTTGCTCATCTGTTTGTTCGAGTGGGCACCAGTAACGTCTCTCATTGTGAGACTTATTGTTACTGTTTTTGGCATATCCAATATACACGGGTAGCTTGCCAGGCTCTGCCGTTCGGACTCCATACTCTCGGTAGCTTGCCGGGCTTTCTGAGAGGGGCGGAATCGAACAAGGATTGGCCGCATGAAAAGCGAAAGCCCAACCACTGAAAGCCCAACCACTGTGCTATCGCTCCAGCCCATACTCTTACCAAATTAGATTCTTTTTAATTTTTTTATTAAATAACTGTAAGATAAACAGTTACAAATGATTGCACTCGTTCGTGGGATAAATAAAACACAGTATGAGACTGTTACCCCTGGATTATATAAATGAGGGCCAGAGGACTAGCTCATGGTAGGAAGCTTGTCACGAGTGGCAGGAAGGGAGAGAGGGCCGTTAGGAAAGAAAAGGGACCACTATGACAATGACAGTTAGAAATGATTACTCTGGACAAAAGTTGAGTGCCATATTAGTTTAATCCATTTCTTTAGTCTTTCCTTGTGGACACTGAAATTTGTGTATTTCTTTTTGATTTTTTTTAAGGAGGGGGTACTCCCAGTGATGCTCAAGGTTTATAAAGTCCAGTCTCTGCACTCAGGAATCACTCCTAGCTAGATTCAGGGGGCCTTATGAGGTTTCAGGGATTGAGTCTGGGCAGGTTGGTCACAGACAAGGCAACTCTCCTACATGCTGTACTATCTCTCCAGCCCCAAGATTCACGCATTTCATTATCAGAATTTTTGCCAATGATTAATGTAGATATTCAGAAAGCTGAGCTGAATAAGAAAATAAGAGACAGGTAAAATCTTATTAGTATGATGGGATTGCAAGAGCCTTTATTGCAGATCTTCCTCTGAGCCCCTGATACTTTCTGGAAGTATCTGGTGACCTGGATACAGGGAGCCGATTCCAGTGCAATCTGTGACCAACAGACACAGACTACAGGCTGATAGCACTACAGACAAGTTAATTCAGGATCAGAAGTGATTATACAGGGACAATAGGAATGCAATCCATGCAGGACGAAGGCAGTGGCAAGTGGGAGACAGGAGGTTAGATCAGTGATGAAACAAAATTATTTATCTAGGTTCCATCACTCTTGTCAATCTGTTATTTGCCTAGATTCTATTATTACCAATCTTTGTCTAGACTCCATTATTACTGATCAGTTATTTGTCTAGATTCCACAGGTGTCAGTATCCCATGTTCCAGACCCGGCCACCAGTGATCGCCCATCATTAATCTACCTGGGAAATGTCAGCTCCTCTGTCACCCCCTGTCCAGGTGCTGGGAGTGTTCTCTAAATTCAACCTGTCCAATTGGTTTTGAAGCTTTGCCAGCAGGAACTCCACTGATGCAGGCAGGTAGGTTAGGGAAGGCCCCTAATGGTGGATCTCACGGTGATCCAATAAAACTGAAAAAAAAAAGTGATGCTTGATTAATACTTGGTCAACGGGTCACGTGCACTTTTCTGTTCATTAAGGATGATGTACAATAGAGGAAATATGGAAGTAACTCAGGTCTCAAATGACAGAGTAGATAATGAAGGCGTAGTGGATATACACAATGAACTATTTTATTAAGTTTTATGTTTTCATTGGTATGAGGAATTTTTTCTGCATTTCAATGCTAGGGGCCAGGGATTGTGATGCTCTGATTTAGCTACTTTGGGGTGCTCAGGAATTCAGAGCTGCCTTGTTCTTACTCAGGGACCTCCAGCACCTGATGGTGGTTGGGGTTCCTTGGGGATCTGAGGATGAAATTATATCCCTGAGCATGGAAGGCATTTGTCCCTGATGCTTAGCTATAGCATGGTCCCCTTGTCAATGTCTTATAGAGTTCTACAGTGTGTATCTTTTACCCAATTGTTTAACTTTATTCATGAAGATTTTACACTATTATAAAAGGGTACACTTTTTTGCCCATGACTGATTTTTTAAATATTTTTTAATTTTTTTAATTGGGTCACCGTGAGATACTGTTACAAAGCTTTCATGTTCAGGTTTCAGTCAATGTTCCAACATCCATCCCTTCACCAGTGTATGTTTCCCATCACCAATATCCCACATATCACCTCCTGCCATCACCCCCCCACCGGCCTGCCTCTATAGATGAAAGGCACTTTTCCTCTTTCTCTGTCTCTCTGTGTCTCTGTCTGTCTCTCTCTGTCTCTCTCTGTCTCTCTCCCTCCCTCTCCCACTTTGGACATTATGATTTGCAATACAGATACTGAGAGGCCATCATGTTTCATCCTTTACCCACTTTCAGCAAACATCTCCCATCCAGAGCAATCCCATCCAACCATCATTGCCATAATGGTCCCTTCTCGATGCCAACTGCCCTCTCCCCTAGCCTTTTAAGCAGGAGCCCAATCCTGGACCAATCCCCTACCCCCTTGATTCTACTGTCCTTGGATGTTAGTCTCACATTGTTGTGTTTTATTTTTTGTATCCCACAAATGAGTGCGACATTCTAGGTCTGTCCTTCTCCTTCTGACTTATTTCACTCAGCATGATCTCTCTATGTCCATCCATTTATAAGCAAATTTCATGACTTGATTTTTTTTTCTAACAGCTGTATAGTATTCCATTGTATAAATGTACCATAGTTTCTTTAACCAGTCATCTGTCTGTTCTTGGGCACTCAGGTTGTTTTCAGATTCTGGCTATTGTGAACAGTGCTGCAATGAACATGCAAGTGCAGATGTCATTCTTTGGGAGAACAATGGTTATACAGGGGAAGAAAGGGATGCTTCACATGTGGATTATGAGACAGGAAGAGGAAGGTGAGATCCATGGTCCACATAGGCTAGATAAGAAGAAGAGTCAAGAGATTTCAACAAGCTAACATGGAGGTGGAACAATAAGCGTTACAGGTGTCAGCTCTCCCTAATCTCCAACCCTGGCTACAGGCAGTTTCGAGGCCATTGAGAGATGCTAATTACTGGGGATTCCAGTTACCCTGGCAACACCTCACCCTCCTCCAGGTCGGGACTCTGGGTTTCCCTGCACAGGTCAGGGAGCTGCACCAGCAAGAATGCCAACAGCTGTGGAAGCTGAATTTGTGTTAACAAAAAATTATTCATTCTCAGAAATTCATCTAGACTATGAACTGAGCTACAACCCCATGCCACCCCGGGAGGGGAAAGGTTTTTCTCTCTCAGCCGTTTCTTTCTGCGGGGGCGGCAGCGGCAGTGGCATCCACGTGGCAATTGCCATCTTTTAGAGCCCACTAACCAGAGGTACGAGTTTGCAGTGATGTGGCACGCAGAAGATCTCTGGAAGGGGGGTGCTACCGGCGCACTCTGCGCCCAGACAAGATCCAGAGCAGCCACACACAAAACTGCTCCTCTGCTCCTAAAAGACTATTATCCCGGAGGCCTACTAACCACTTTTGGCACCCAGTGGCTTCTTACAGAAATGCATCTAGACTGTAAGATGCACTGAGCTACAACCCTATGCTGCCCTGGGAGGGGAAAGGTTTTTCTCTTCTGGCCTTTTCTTTCGGCGACTTCTGGCAGAAATCTCTCTCGACTTAATTACTAAAATATCAGAAATCCAAAACAGCGCAGCCGCGATAGCTCATATATTCTTCATTCTCAGCAATGGAAAACAAACTATCAAATGATGCCTTTTCAGCAGGTTTGATTGTTGGGGGGAAATTCCAAATAATAATAGTGAGTTTTCTGTTGAAATATTGAATGTATTCAAAGTATAGAGAGAATAAAGTGAAGATCATTACCCACACGGTTGGGTGGATGGGAGAGGGGGCATACTGGCGTTCTTGATGGTGGAACATGTGCACTGGTGAAAGGATGGGGGTTTGATCATTGTATGATTGGGACTTAAACCTGAAAGCCTTGTAACTTTTTTCATGGTGATTCAATAAAAAAATATTTTTTTTAATTATTAGTTTTTCCTTTTTCTGGGGGCCACACCTGTCAGTGCTCAGGTGCCACTCCTGTCTCTGTGCTTGGAGGTTTCAACCTGAGGTTCTCAAAGGACCTTGGCTGCTAGAATCAGACCCAGCCCCGCTGCATGTAAAACACGTGCTCCAGCCCCCTCTTGAACTACATCTGCAATCCTAGTCCACCCTCCCTATCTCTTCTGAATCCGGGCAACTGGCACACTTCAAAAAAAACCTTTGAAAGTGTAGAATTCAGCAAGTTCAATCACTGTCTACATCTCTTTCTCACCTTCAAAATATCTATCATATTCATGGCCGTGCGGCACTGAGCTTATTAAAGAAGATAACAACTTGGAAAATTTGCTGTTCAACATTAGTTTCTGTGCTTCTGCTTCACCTGTGATTGTATTTACACATGCAAGTTTTTGCTGTAGGTTGCTGCAGAGGTTCAGCAGGTGATAGACAATCATCATTAGGGAATTTCCCTGGCAAAGAACATGCCTTAATCCCTAAGGGGATTTTTTTTTTTTAGAGAGACTCCTTCACCATGAGATCATACCTCAGGATAAAAATCCCACAGTGATGAAAAACACGGTGGCCTACAGATTTCCCAAATGGGAATCAAAATCATTAAGCAAACTTTTCACTTCATTGTTCTTCCTTCTCTCTCCCAAGGAGCTAATTTGTTCATCGAGTAGCTGGAGGAGTACTCTTTTAATTGGGACCTTTGAGACTTGGCCTCAGGATGATCTTGAATGGATAAATGCTCCTTGTCTGCCCTCTTCGTTCCCAGGTCACTGACCCACCATCAAGATAAGCACCATGCCTGTCTCACGCCCCCCCCCCCGTCCCTTTGATCCCACCATCAACGCATCTTCTCTGCACTTCCGTAACTGACTCGTTATTCATCCTTCCATCACTCTGTACAAGCAGTTGCTTACCTGGGACCCCTGAATGGTTCTTTGGGGCTAACTCGTTGTTTTCTGAAAGGTGATTGTAGGCAGGAGCCCATGGGAACAGAGTCCAGAAACTCCAGGGGGTGAGTGGTCATAAATCGACATTTCAAATCATTGTTGGTGCGGGACCTGGAAGAGGACTGACAATGCAGATTTCATGAAATGATAATGATGTCAGAAGACATTCTTCTCTGAGAGTTCTTTTAGGGTCTTCTCACTACCATTTCACTGTAGTATCATGCTGCTTATTTGAGGGAAATATTACTTTTTGTTTTGTTTTGTTTTTATTGATTCACCGTGAGGTACAGAAACAAGGCTTTCATGTTTGAGCTTGGATCATACAGTCATCAAACACCCATCCCTTCACCAGAGCACGTTTTCCACCACCAAAATCCGCAGTATCCCCACCACCACCCACTCCACACCTCCCCCTGCATCTGTGGCAGACAATTCACACAATACTCTCTTTCTCTACTTTAGTCACCTTTGTTATTTCGAGACCAATCCCACCGCCACTCATACCTGCCAAATAGGCAATGCTAGACAATGTGTTTTGCATTACTTGTTATGGATACGGAAGGAGAAGGGCCCTCTCCAACCTGTCCCATGAGGCTTGGCGTCTGCCGCCACCGGCACTTGTACCTAGAGCTTGTCGCTGACTTCTAGAAAATGGCAGCCGCCAGGGCTTCTAAAGGGCAGGCAGGGGGACAGCACCTGCCCCCATCTGGAGCAACCCAGCGGAAACAGCCTATTGCAAAGTCCAGGGCCATCTCTGCAGCAAGTTGCTCGGGTCCAAGGTTCGTTTGTGTGTCCATTACTTTTATTTTAAATAATTTCACTGAGGTAACATTGTGTCTTAGCATAATTGAGTTTTCAGGGCTCCAATGTCTAATTTGACATCCATACTATATCTCAGTTCCCGTCAGAATTCTATTTTAATCCATCACCATATCATTGCCCTTGTACATATGGATTATTTAGGTAAATAATCTTTCTTTCTTCATGGACTAGACACATTGTTACAAATTTGCAATTTTCATTGCGACTCCTTACCTCTTACAATCATTTTTTTGTTTTCAAATGATTGTAAATGTAGTTCCATGCTTGTACCATTTATTAACATGTATCTGTATATACGTGCATTTATGAATCAATAGCATGTTTCTTTTTCCTTTTTTTATTTTTTTTTAATTTTATTGAATCATCGTGAGATAGTTACAAGCTTTCATGTTTGGGTTACAATCTCACAATGATCAAACACCCAACTCTCCACCAGTGCACATTCCCCACCACCAATATTCCGGGTATACCCTCCCTTTCCCACACTCCCCCTGCCTCCATGGCAGACAATATTTCCCATACTCTCTCTCTCTCCTTTTGGGCATTATGTATGGCTTGCAACACAGACACTGAGAGGTCATCATGTTTGGTCCATTATCTACTTTCGGCATGCATCTCCCATCCCAACTGTTTTCTCCATCCATCATTTTCTTAGTGATCCCTTCTCTATTCCATCTGCCTTCTCCCCTATGCTCATGAAGCAGTCTTCCAGCTATGGGGCAATCCTCCTGGCCCTTGTATCTACTGTTCTTGGGTATCAGCCTCATGTGATGTTATTCTATATTCCACAAATGAGTGCAGTCCTTCTATGTCTGTCCCTCTCTTTCTGACTCATTTCACTTAGCATGATACTCTCCATGTTTATTCATTTATAAGCAAATTTCCTGACTTCATCTCTCCTAACAGCTGCATAGTATTCCATTGTGTACATGTGCCAAAGTTTCTTTAACTGGTCTTCTGTTTTAGGGCACTCGGGTTGTTTCCAGATTTTGGCTATTGTGAACAACAATAGCATGTTTCTTTATCAGTAAGAGGACATCAACTTCGTTGATGAACATTTCTCTGTGAAGACTTTCTCTTCATTGTATTTTTTGTTATATTTCTGTCACGTCCTTGAGTTTTTATCACAAATGCATAGAAAGTTTTACATGCCAGATCATTTGAAAGGTCATGTGACCCAAATTATCACTTTGCTCACTTATCCCTTTAATTGGTATGTATCAACTCTCTTCTCTCTCTAGCAAAGATTTCAATACTTCTGGAACAATTCTGGATTTAATAGATGTTCTAGAACATTCTAAAATGGTTTGTTCATGTGAATGTATGGTGTAATTCTCTGTCACAGATATTCCCCACAAATTTTCTGGTTTCAGTTTGTTTTACTTTTTCAATTGACTAACAATTAAAAAGTAGTTAAAAGGGTAGGCACTTTTCTCTCTCTCTTTCTCTCTCTCTCATTATGGCTTGCAAAACAGATACTGAAAGGTTATCATGCATATCCCTTTACTTCCTTTTAGTACTCGGTTCTTGTCCAGAGTTCATTTTCAACTACTATTGTCACAGAGATCCTTTCTCTATTGTAACTGCCCTCTGCCCCCCGCTGACATACTTGGCAAGCTTCCAACCATGTGTCAGTCTCGACTCAAGCTCTGTTTGTGATCATCAATCGCCCTGTAGCACTTAAAGATTTGTCTTGAAATCCCAAGGCTGTGCGTGTTAGCATGATTCTTCATGTTCATGTTCCCTAAAGCATGAATTCATTGAACCATCCTGACAATCCGATAGAAGAAGCACCATGAATCGTCCCACTGCCCACTAGGAACCCAGGCACAGATGCAATGATTCACCAGGGGTCACAGGGGTGTCAAGTTGAGATTCAGTCCCAAGCTGTCAGCCTCCAGCTTCCTTCACTCCCTCTTACTATCGATGCTCTTCATCATCTTTATTAAACTTGCGTCTGTATATATGCAGGTGTGTGCTGAGAACAAGAATTGTTTTATGCTTCAGTGGATGCGTTTGGTATCAATCTTGATCACACACCCAAGCCTGGCTGTTCCGAACACTTGCTATGTGTGCACACTCAGGCAAATAAGTCCCTGGAGGGCTGGAGCGATAGCACAGCAGGGGGGGCATTTGCCTTGTATGCAGCCGACCCAGATTCGATCCCTGGCATCCCACATGGTCCCCTGAGCACCACCAGGAGTAATTCCTGAGTGCATGAGCCAGGAGTAACCCCTGTGAATTGCCGGGTGTGACCCAAAAAGAAAAAACAAGTCAGTCCCTGGAGTAACCCAGTAATCCAAATGGCCACAACACACCTACAAACACAAAGTAACCTCTGGACAGGCACATGGGGGATGCACAAGAAACTGCATTTGGGAGCCTTACTCACTCTGTCTTTTCTGACCCACACGATCTTCCCCATCTTCTCTCTCTCCCCCTCACCTCTTGCTTCTCTGAGCTTCTCTGAAGTGACCAAACTCACAGCTCCACAAAGAAGCTGCACCTTCTGTTCTCTCAGCAAAATGTTCCTGACCTCTTCTTTCTCAGAGGGAGGGGACTGGGCCTGGCATGCACAAGGAGTCATGCAAGATCCCCAGACACATATTCCCCCTCCCAAGTACTACCAGGTGCAGCCCAATACTGTTAGAATCCCGCAAGTTCTGTCCTTCTTCCTCCATGGGAACAGAAAACCAGAAAAAGCAAAGACCCTTCCAAAAGTAAAGACTCACCAGGGTGCCACTTGGCAGTACATTCAACATGGTTTTGTTTTTGTTTTTGTTTTTTTTTGCGTTTTGGGTCACACCCGGCGATGCACAGGGGTTCCTCCTGGCTCTACACTCAAGAATCACTCCTGGCGGTGCTCAGGGGACCCTATTGGATGCCAGGAATCAAAGCTGATTGGGCTGCGTGTAAGGCAAAGGCCCTCCCCACTGGACTATTGCTCTAGCCCTCAATGTGATTTTTTTTTTCCATCTTCCCTGCAGATACAGAAGCTCCATGGAAGCAAACCAGACAGAAGCATCACAATTTCTCCTCCTGGGCTGTTGGGGACTGGCCGTGGTAGCCCCTGCATGTTTTCCCTGAGAAGCGAATGAGCAGGGGAAAAACTGGGTGTGTGGGAGCGTCATGGCCTGGCAGCTGACCCTGTTAAGGGGGGCTGGAGGGAAGGCTGCACCTGATCTGCCTTGGCCGGGCCAGGAGCCACATTCTCATTCCTGAGAAATTTAAAGGAACTGCCTTCATGCGCAGCTGCAAAGCAGAGTAACAGACAACGTAGCTCGCTCAACTTGTAACCCTTGGCTTTCCCACGGAGTGTTCACTGCATACTAGCACTGTCTCACTGTCGTCCAATTGTTCATCGATTTGCTCGAGCGGGCACCAGTAACATCTCCATTGCGAGACTTGTTGTCACTGTTTTCGGTATATCGAATACGCCACAGGGAGCTTGCCAGGCTCTGCCATGCTGGTACTCTCGGTAGCTTGCCGGGCTCTCCAAGAGTGATGGAGGAATCGAACCCGGGTTGGCAGCATGCAAGGCAAACATCCTACCCGCTGTGCTCCAGTCCTATAAAAGAAAATGAGCTTTGGAATAAAGTCGCTGTACGTTTCATACAGTCCTCCCTACCCCGTCTTTCAGCTCTCATTTCCTCTCTCCGGCCAAAGTTCAAGTTAGCTGCGCAAGACGCAGCATTGGGTCTCTCCGAGGATCCAAACACGCAGCCCCTTCTCTTTGGCATGTTTCTGCCCTTGTATCTGATCACCGTGCTGGGGAAACCTGCTCATCATCCTGGCTAGCATCTCTGACCCCCACCTCCACACGCCCATGCACTTCTTCCTGTCCAACCTGTCCTACACAGACATCTGCTTCACCTCCACCACCACCCCGAGAATGCTGGTAAGCATCCAGACACAGAGCAAAGCCATCTCCTACAAGGAATACCTCATTCACATCTGCTTTTTCAATATCTTTCTTGGATTGGACAATATTTCCTCTTGACTATCATGGCCTATGACCGTTATGTGGCCATCTGCCACCCCCTGCACTACACGGTCATCAAGAACCACCACCTCTGTGTCTATCTAGTTCTGATATCCTGGCTGGCCATTTTCTGGGTCTCCCTGATCCAGGTTCTCCTGATGGCACAGCTGACTTCTCTGCGGGCACTGAAATCCCACATTTTTTTTTTCTGTGAACTGGCTCAGATGCTCCAGTTGACCTGTTCAGACATCTTGGTCATTAGTATCATCTTGTATGTGTCCACTGCCTTGTTGGGTGTGGTTCCTGCCAGCCGCATCCTCTACTCCTGCTCTCAGATCGTCTCCTTCCTAACACGCATGTCCTCCAGGAAGGGCAAGTCTAAGGCCTTCCCCATCTGTGGCTCTCACCTCTCCGTGGTCTCCTTGTTCTATGTCACGCTAACACGCACAGCCTTGGGATTTCAAGACAAATCTTTAAGTGCTACAGGGCGATCGATGACCACAAACAGAGCTTGAGTAGAGACTGACACATGGTTGGAAGTTTGCCAAGTATGTCATGGTGGGGGGGGTGTGTGCGGGTAGTTACAATAGAGAAGGGATCTCTGTGACAATAGTAGTCAGCACGGGCATGGGCATCTACTTGAGTGCTGCGGCCACTCACGCTTCCAAGAGAAGTTCTGTTGCCTCGGTGATGTACACAGTGGTGACCCCCATGCTGAACCCCTTCATCTACAGCCTGAGGAACAAGGATGTCAAAGGGGAGCTGGGCAGGCTCCTCAGCCAAGCAGTTGTTTGTCAGTGATGGGTCCCTGGGCTCATTGCTCAGTAATATTGTGACCCACCCCCCAAGGCAGATTCAATGAAGAATTTCAGTGTCCTGGGTCATTATCTCCCTAAGAGACAAGCTCCATGTCATCCAAGCTGATGGTCTATCAGACATCGGTTTTATTAGTCTTTGTATTTTCTCTAACTTCCCATCCCTTCTTTTCTTTTTTTTTTTTCTTTTTGGGTCACACCCAGAGATGCTCAGGGATTCCTCCTGGCTCTGCACTCAGGAATGACTCCTGGCAGTACTGGGGGGACCCTATGGGATGCCGGGGATCAAACCTGGGTTGGCCATGTGCAAGGCAAGCGCCCTACCCGCTGTGCTATTGCTCCAGCCCCAGTTATAAAGCTCTTAACAGCAGAGTTGGGGGACTACATCCATCAAAGCCCTAAACCATTGTTTCACCCATTTGCCTTGCACGCGGCCGACCCAGTTCGATTCCCAGCATCCCATATTGTAAAAAACCTCTGCCAGGGGGCGACCGGGGAAGAACCCCAGCAGCTCTCCCCGTTGGCCGCCCCTGGGTTAGAGGGGGACGTTCCCGGGCTGCTCGCCCAGACAGAGCGGCCAGGGCCATGGGGCAGATGAAGGAGGAAACGAGGGCCAAGCCAGTTGATTGATCAGATGCCGTTTATTCCATTCTCTCCACGCACCTGTTCCAATCTCTCTGAGCTCCCCATTTCTCCTCTCTCCTCTCTCTCTCCCCCAGCACTCTTCCTGTCTAGCTCCTCATTCCTCGTCATTGTTCTCTGGATCCTGCTCCTCTCTGGATTTTCCTCTCTTCACTCATCTCTCCCCCTACTTGTCTTTCACCACCTTGCCCTCTGGGCTACACACAGTCTGGTAGCAAAATCAACATAAGAAATCCCTTCCTGAGGGCCCACCAGGTTCAAAAGAAACTCCACTTAGGGACATTCCAAAGCTCTTTCTGACTGCCAGCAGGCAAAATACCTCTTAAGGTGTTTTTCTCCTTTCCTCAGTCCAAAAACTCCATCAACATCTCAATACTAGTTATTTTTGTATGGACACAGTAAGAGATACACTGAGGCTTGCAGGGCAGCTCTCCTGGGAACATCTTGCAGACTCAAGACTACAGCGCTCAGGCCAGATTAATCATTCCTAACCTTAGCAGGGTCTGAATCTAGTTATTACTATTTGGATCATGACAGCATTTGTCCATGGCCAAGCACTTAACTTATAGTTAAGCATTAGGCACTTTGGCCAGGCCCATCTCGATGCCAGGGTAGCACATAACTCACCACTTGCCCTGGGTCCGTCCCGTGCCTCATCGGGACCCTGCTTTTGGGGGTGATAGGAAGGAAGGGCAGTTGAGGCTTAGGTCAAGAGAGAACAGATGCCCAGGAGAAAAATAACATGTAGAGTCAAATGACTCCCAGGTTACAAAAGCATAGCATTTGCTACAGTCTTCCTGTGCCCATACAAAAGGACTTGCTCTGGATAAACTATGCAAAGGACTCAAGGAGAAGAGAAAAACAATATTTACAAGTCAACGGCACACAAAGAAAGAAGTTACAAATAAACACAGAGGAAAGTTCCAAATAAACCTAAACTATCTGAGGCAAAAAGTCTCTTGCGCACGCGCCTGGCTGTCTTCCCCGGGGCCCCTCAGAGTGGATGAGCTCCAGCTTCCCTCCCTGCCTCGGACAGACCTCCCGGTGGCTGAAGACCTCCGGAGCCTAGCCACAGCCATGCTCAAGGCCCCTCTCCACACGTTCGGATAAGCCTCACGCATGAAGGTACCAGCAGAGGAACCCAGGTGTGTGGGACCTGGGGCTGAGACCTCCAAGCCTGCTTGGATCAGGACTGGGCCTCTTCCGCACAGATTTCCCATTCTCCAGTAGCTAGGCGGTCACACCCAGGGATTGCTCCTGGTTCCATGGAATCCCATCAACGGCCAACATCCAGAGACTTAAAAGCAAGCTCCCGGAAGTGTGTGGCCACAAAGCGGCCGCACAATATCTTATAGGCTACTTCTCCCTCTGGGAGAAACTGGCAAGCTACCGAGAGTTTCCTGCCCACAGTGGAGAGACTTGCAAACTCCCCATGATGTATTCATATGCCAAAACCTGTAACAAGCTGGGTCTCATTCCCCTGACCCTCAAAGAGCCTCCAATTCTGCATTGTTGGGAAGGATGAGTAGAAAGAGGCTTCTAGAATCTCAGGGCTAGGACAAATGAAGATGTTACTGAGACCGCTCGAGAAATTCGACGATCAACAGCATGATGATGATGATGATGATCTGAGGCTATGTTATCCTATACCATTTGGTCCCCTGAGCACTGCCAGGAAGGAGTAACTCCTGAGTGCATGAGCCAGGATTAACCCCTGCGCACGCTGGTGTGGCCCCAAAAAACAAAACATAAATAAATAAAATTTAAATAAAAAAGAAGTATCCATCTATAGCATGTGATGTGAGCATGATAACATGATGGATGCTGAGTAATTAAACTCCTTGACATCATGACTGAAGTATCCAAAAGTATTCATGCAAGCAAGACAAAAACTGAAGGTTTGAGTAGAGTGACCCAGAAACTCCATTCTGGTTGCAAGGCATGTAAAGATGTAATCATTTTCAAAAGTCACCCTACTATTGGCGTCAGGTTCGCCAAGTCTACTTCTGATGCTAGCTTTATAGTTTGTTTGTTTGTTTGTTTTTTGTTTGTTTGTGTGTGGGTCACACCCGGCAATGCCCAGGGTTTACTCCTGGCTCAGCACTCAGAGATCTCTCTTGGAGGAGCTCAGGGAACTATAAAGGGTACCAGGGATTGAATCTGGGTTGGCCACATGCAAGGCAAGAGTTCTACCCATTGTGCTATCTCTCTGGTCCTCGGGATTAGCTTTGGAGAAATGGGCCATTTCCTTCCTTGCTGCAAGGACTCAGAGTGCCTCAATTTACCAGTGAGTTAATAACCTCGGGGACTCTTGGATTCCCTGCTGACACTGTTTCCAAACCACCTGAGCTGATCCACCCTGCTCTGTGGAAGATTCTCCTCATGGCAAGAGGCTTTGGACACGCTGCACCAAAGATGGGAGAGGACAGCACCACAGGGGGTGCCGTCTCCCCATCATTGTTGTGATTCAGTTCAAAGAAGCTGCTGAATCATTGCCTCTCAATATTCTGAGCGGTTCAATTTTGATTTGGGGTTGTCTTTCCTCCCTTACAGGGAACTTATGTTAATTGAGTTACTGATCCCCTGCTGGCGCAGCGGATAGGGCGTTCACCCTGCAAGCGGCCGACCGACCCGGATTCAATTCCTCCGTCCCTATCGGAGAGCCCGGCAAGCTACCGAGAGTATCTCACCCACACAGCAGAGCCTGGCAAGCTACCCATGGCATATTCGCTATGCCAAAAACAGTAACAAGTCTCACAATGGAGACATTACCGGTGCCCACTCGAGCAAATCGATGAGCAACGGGATGACAGTGACAGTGACAGTGATCCCCTACTACCATTGTTTCACCTTCTGAGGTGCTTCTGAGGAACATATAACTCTATAGGGATATTCCCAGTTCTCTCTGCTCATGTTACCTTCTCCTTTGTGCTTAGATTTCCCTTCATTGTTTTCTCATTTTATCCCTGCTCTCCCCTGCCCCACCACACACTTTTTTTTTGGGGGGTAGGGGGATCACATCCAGCAGTGCTCAGGGATTACTTCTGGTGGTGCTCAGGAAACCATATGGAATGCTGGGAATTGACCCCGGATCAGCTGGGTACAAGGCAAATGCCCTACCCGCTATGCTATCACTTCACCACCCCCATCCCTGCCCCCGCCCCCACCACGCACTCTTTAAATACTCTTTCCCTACTTTAGCCCGAGTTAATTTCAATAAAAATGTTGCGATCAGCCTGTGACCCATCCTTCATTCCATCAGCTGGCTGGAGGAACAACTATCAACTATTGGTCCCAAACGCACCAGGGCACACGGACACTGTGGGGTAGTGACAAAGGGACAACCTCAGCCAATATAGCCTGGAACTGGAAGATGACTGTCCTACCGTAATAACAAATAAGAAGTTGTATGTAATGAGAACTATAAAATTGTAATGAAAATTAAGAAAATGTGATGGGGACGGAGAAACTGAAAGTTAAACAAGCTAACAAGAGTTAACAAAAGTTAAGCAAGAGAAGGGAGGGAGAAGCATCCTTTCATGACCCCAATTAACCTAGTTAAGGGCCCACCAGCCCACCAGATTGATAGGAGCAAACTGGGTGCAACAGATTGATGGACGTGCCTAGGAGATGGTACCCAAGGATGCACCAACATGGGCAAGAGATACTGACACTGACCATTTTCCTTTTGAGTACCTGAAGGCCGTACCATGTGGGAGTGATGCATTGATTGTGTTTCTTAAACTTCTTCCCTCTCTATCCCTGTTTCACTGATAAGAATGTCAGTGGATTGTAGTCCACCTTTGGAGGATAAAAAAGAGACCCTCTCAGCAAACGGGGCTCCAAGTCTCTTTCTCTTCTGACTTGGGGTCCTCAGCGCTGAGCTTCTAATAAACACTCTCCTACCCTGAGCCGTCTCTCTCTCTCTCTGTTCACTCTCACCAACACAATGCTACCTCTCAACATTCGTGCATTTCAACCTAACATATTTTTGTCATTTGTTCAGAGAGTCATCAGCAAGCCTGGGCCACAGCTGAACGCAGGTGTAACATGTTTAACAACATGTCTGCAATTTTTTTACTTTTCTGTATCCTGCTCTTTGCCATCTTGGGTACATCTCAGGTACTCTTCAAAGCAATAGCTACCTGAGATCAAGATATAAGTTTGGACAAGAGTGGAAACAAGCACTGTAGCACTGTAGCACTGTCATCCCATTGTTCATCAATTTGTTGGAGCGGGCACCAATAATGTCTCCATTATGAGACATGTTGTTACTGTTTCTGGCATATCAAATATGCCAGTGGAGCTTGCCAGGCTTGGTCGTGCAGACGGGATATTCTTGGTAGCTTGCGGGGCTCTCAGAAAGGGGCGGAGGAATTGAACCCAGGTCAGTCACATGCAAGGCAAACGCCCTACCTGCTGTGCTATTGCTCCAGCTCCATAGCCTTTAAGTATCTCCTCTGCATCTAGTTGATTTACAACTATCAAAGTTAAGAAAGAAAGATGGGGGTGGGGATTAGACTCAAGAGCAAGTGCTCATGCTTTGCCTGTGGGATCCAGGGTTCGATCCCAGGAACTGGAATTTCTCCAACCACTACCAAGTGAAGCCCGCAGCGATAGTGGACATTACTGTCAGGGTCCTGGCCAGTAGACCCCGGCAAACTGGAGTATGATCCCCCAAGCCACCGGACTTTCTCCCTATGGGAGAGGGAGTGGGAGAGGGAGAAGCCTCTGCCCAGCCCCTCTGTGCACTGCGGCTACCCCACCGCCGCCACCGAGAAAGAACCACGCAGAGGGGGGAGAGTTGGAGGTCAAGCAACTCTCATTTTATTAGCTCTCACACACTGTTATTTATATAAAAAAAATTAGGGCGGTTTGGATACTGTGAACACCTGGTTATCAACTCTCGGCATAAACACTTTGCTGTGTCCTTTACAGATGTTAGCTAATGATTTATGTTTCCCGCTTCTCAAGGTCGGGTATGTTAGCTCAGACAAGTGGTGACTTTCAAGTTTCATCCCTTTATCTCCTCAACCAGGGCACCTTTCTGGGTGGAGTGCTGGCACAGGGCCTTAGGCCCCTGTGAAGAGAGCCTGCTCCTGCTTCTAAGGGCAGGGGATTTGGCCAGGGTCTCAGGCTGGCTGCTGAGACCCCAACAGTTACCATCCCAAATAAAACCCCAAAACTTTCACTGAAAGCCAATATTCAGGAACAGGACCCTGCATCCTTTCATACCACCTTTATCAGTAGGTTTAATCAAAGCTAAAGTTTCATGAACAGACACAGAAGCTGAAAACGGTTGATAACACACACATTAATATGCTTATATATTTTAAAAGGTGATTGTACATTTCAAAATAAGGTATAGGTGACTGGTGTAAAATACAGTGATTCTAAGACTCAATAGAATTGAGTGATTAGGTGATTTTTGATGTGTGTGTCATTCAAAAATAGCCCTACAGAAGAGGTAAAATAAGCAATTTTTCAATTTTCCAGTGGGTAAGATAAAAAAGGAAATCACAGGGTTACAAAATTGGGCTGATCAAAGAGTCATGTTCTCCCACTTCAGAAGATTGGTTTTGCAATCATTTTTCAACCCTATGATCAAAAAATATATATAAATTGAGATTAAGGGGACTGGAGCAATAGTACAGGGGGTAAGGCATTTGCCTTGTACGCGGCCAACCCAGGTTCGATTCCCAGCATTCCATATGGTCCCCTGAGCACCACCAGCAGTAATTCCTGAGTGCAAAAAACAGGAGTAACCCCTGTACATCGCCGGGTGTGACCCAAAGAGCAAAAAAAAAAAAAAATGAGATTAAGCTGTTCTATTGAGAAGCTTCTGGAAGGCCCTCTTAATATCCTGATTTCTCAGGCTGTAGATAAAGGGGTTCAGCATGGGAACAATAGTTGTGTACACTACTGAGGTCACCATCCCCTTCCTAGGGGAATGAGAGACAGCTGAGCTAAGGTACACCCCAATGGCTGTGCCATAAAATAAGCAAACAACGGACAGGTGAGAGCCACAGGTGGAGAAGGCTTTGGACCTCCCACCCGTGGATGAGACTCTCAAAACAGAGGACACGATTCTTGTATAGGAGTACAGAATTCCTGAGACTGGTGCACCACCAAAGATGGCGCCAATAAAGTACATTAATAGGTTGTCGGTAGATGTGTCCCCACAGGCAAGTCTGATGAGTTGAGGGAGGTCACAAAAGAAATGAGGGATTTCCACATGGGTGCAAAAGGTGAGCTGTGACATCATCAGGCAATGTATTTGAGATTCCAAAAGACTGGTGCAAACAGACGCCAGAAGCAACAAGCCACAGAGGCGGGGGTTCATGATGACGGGGTAGTGCAGGGGGTGACAGATGGCCACAAAGCGATCGTATGCCATCACCGTGAGAAGTAAACTGTCCAAACAGCCAAAAAGATTAAAAAGAGACAACTGCATCAGGCAGCCTGCATGGGAGATGATTCTGCATTGAGTGTGAGTGTCCCAAATCACCTTTGGCACCGTGGTGGAGATAAAGCCAATGTCAGCCGTGGACAGGATGGAGAGAAAGAAGTACATGGGCGTGTGCAGGTGGGGGTCGGAGCTGACGGCCAGGATGATGAGCAGGTTCCCCGTGATGGTGACCAGGTACATGGACAGGAAGAAGCAGAAGAGGAGAGGCTGGACTTGGGGGTCATCGGAGAGCCCCAGGAGGAGGAATTCCACAGCACCAGTGACATTGTGTGGGTCCACGGAGCAGAGACACCTTTAGGAAAAATAGAAGAGAGCTGGCCCAAATATAAAATTCCTATCAAGAATGAAGAAAGCGGGGCTGGAGCGATAGCACAGCGGGTAGGGCATTTCCCTTGCACGCGGCCGACCCCGGTTCTAATCCCAGCATCCCATATGGTCCCCTGAGCACCGCCAGGGGTAATTCCTGAGTGAAGAGCCAGGAGTAACCCCTGTGCATCGCCGGGTGTGACCCAAAAACCAAAAAAAAAAGAATGAAGAAAGGGGGGTGCAGCTCGAGGCTGGAGCGATAGCACAGCGGGCAGGGTGTTTGCCCTGCACGCCACCAAGCCAGGTTCGATTCCCAGCATCCCATATGGTCCCCTGAGCAACGCCAGGAGTGATTCCTGAGTGCAGCGCCAGGGGGAACCTTTGTGCATTGCCAGATGTGATAAAAGAA
Organism: Sorex araneus; assembly: GCF_027595985.1. Lineage (NCBI taxonomy): Eukaryota > Metazoa > Chordata > Mammalia > Eulipotyphla > Soricidae > Sorex > Sorex araneus. Next base: position 245,840,299 of record NC_073303.1, read on the forward strand.
GAGAAAGAAAGAAAGAAAGAAAGAAAGAAAGAAAGGAAGGAAGGAAGGAAGGAAGAAGGAAGGAAGGAAGGAAGGAAGGAAGGAAGGAAGGAAGGAAGGAAGGAAGGAAGGAAGGAAGGAAGGAAGGAAGGAAGGAAGGAAGAGAAAGAAAGAAAGAAAGAAAGAAAGAAAGAAAGAAAGAAAGAAAGAAAGAAAGAAAGAAAGAAAGAAAGAAAGAAAAGAAAGAAAGGAAGGAAGGAAGGAAGGAAGGAAGGAAGGAAGGAAGGAAGGAAGAAAGAAAGAAAGAAAGAAAGAAAGAAAGAAAGAAAGAAAGAAAGAAAGAAAGAAAGAAAGAAAGAAAGAAAGAAAGGAAGGAAGGAAGGAAGGAAAGAAAG